>NC_057801.1:845926141-846226141 GCF_018294505.1 Triticum aestivum | reverse complement strand
AGTTGAATAAATGATATAATCAGGTTCTAATTGGAATAGATCTAGATAAACAATAATTGTAAATATTGTGTTATTATATTTCCCATTAGGATATCCATTACTAAAGTATTCATGGGGGTCCTTTTAGTTTGTAGGTTGATAAACATGAAGTAATGATACCATGTCGGGTGACAACCAGTTTCATGTGATGCATAATATTGGAGTAAGATTCTATAAATTTCTTTGATTGATTGAATGTGCATATATATGTGATTATTTATTCCTGGCCATGGCCCTTTCTTTTATGTAGCTAGTCTTCTGCTATTAATATATGCATCTGAATCAAACATTAAAAAGTTGAAAAGTTGCTCATGCTTATCCTATTGTATATCATAATCAATTGAGTCATTAAGTCAAACATGGGAATATTTCACCTTTTTTCCACTAAGGTGAGACTAAAATATGAAAACGTGAGAGTACCCCACCCCCACCCCCACCCAACATGAGGCCACCGCCTCGGCGTGCACAGACCATCCACCCAACCAGGGGCAATTGAGTCCTCGGTGCCACCCACACCGGTAGCCACATAGGTTCTTCTGGTGGATGCCCTCTAGCCGACAAAAAGAACAGGGTTGGAGGAGCGTGCCACAATGATAAAATCCTATTCGCCCTTGAATCGCCTGCAGAGAGTGATGCGAGAAAAAATCGCAGGATCGAACTATCAATTTCTTCTCTATGCTATGGTTGATCTTGCGCCATATCCTGATCTCGGTGAGATCTAGTCCAGCTGGTAGAAATGACTTTTGTAGCTTCTAACAAGGTAAATTTTGTTTCTTGGATGAACGTAGCGTGAGGATTTTTAGAGATTAATTTGAAGAGGTCATTAGCATACTTAGGAGGTTGGCCTTGGCCACGTAGTACATTCCAAGAGCAGACAAGAAAACTAGTTTGTGAGAGAAAAAATTTCTGTGCACCACGACAGGAGAGGATTGTTAATTCAATGATATGAGGTCACTAAACAACTGATTGCGTAAGGATGGGCGATCGAAAGGATACATATACCTAACTTAGCGAGACAGGGGCGTTAAATATCTGACGTTCCATTGACATGGTTTACTGGCTGTTTCTTAGGCAATAACGTTCTTGTGTTGTCGGATGTGATGTTGGACCTAAAATTTGTATGGTCCAAAGGACGATATTTGTGTGAATAAGAACGAATTAACAGGTAAGACTATAATTCCCCTAAGAAAGGAAAGATTCTGATTCACAGAAAAACATGAAGGATTTTTCATAGATATTTGTATAATATCTATATCTGGCAGTGTGACCAGCGTATTTGCGCAGCTATATTTGATATATATTAGTCGTTGTTGCACTACTAGGGAAAAGCTTATACACAGTCGCTTACTAGTAGCGCGCTATATTGACCCGCGCTACAACTAGTTACTAATAGCGCGCTATATTGACCCGCGCTACTAGTAAATATTATTAGTAGCGCGTGACCCAATAAAACACGCTACTAGTAAATATTCTCAATCGTACCCCACAGACAAGCCATAGTAGTAGCGCGAATTGTACAACACGCGCTACTACTAATAAAATAGCAGTAGCGCTTGAGGTACAACCCTCGCTACTACTGTCGGTCGACGAAACCCGCCGGTTGACCGTAATTAGTAGTAGGGCGAATTTGCTGAGCCGCGATACCACTACCACGGGCACCCATCCCTCTACCTCGCACCGCTCATAGAAAATCCCACTCTCTCCCTCAAAAAAATCCCTCTCTCTCGCCCGTGACACCCCCTCTCTCTCCCGCGACCCCAAAACTTAGCTCTCTGCCCTCATTCTTCGCCCACCCTCTCCTCCTCACCTCATATTTTCTTCCTTTTTCTGCAGGTCGCCATGGCGCGGACGGTGACGACGGCTGGAGTCGCGCACCTCCGTAGGACGGGACGCTGCCATGGAGATGGAGCTCCTTCTCCCCACGACGCAGAGGCCCAGAGCCTCCCTCCTTCTCCGGTGAGTTGTTCTCAGGCCCCACCGCCTACCTTTGCCCCCCATCTCTCTGTTTCAGATCTATCCACCAACCCATGATACATGGCAAGTTAGGGAGTTGTTGCAGTTTGAGGTTAATCACCTTGATCGGCTGCTGTTTAATTAGGGTTGATTAGATTAATTAGCTCAGTTTGATTCTAGAGTTTAGGAATGAATATATGGGTATGACATGCTCTCCAAATTTATAGGATTGAAGTATTGTGTTGCTGCATTCAAGTGATCTACAGTTTTAGGCCCTGTTTGATGGCAAAGTCTTGGATAACCCAAAGTATTTGAAAACTACAGTTTTGACATACAGAAGTTTTCTAGAGTATTGAGAATACTGCAAACATGTTTGGCTATTGCTTACATAAAACATAAATTAGCAAGTGTTCACAGTTGCAAACACGCATGTATGTACCAAGCTCCCTATTCGTTGCATACTTGGACAACCGCATACATAAACTTGAAAGGCCATGCACATAGCTGGCTTACCAAAAGCGGGGGCAGTTGAACTACCAGGAGCAAAGCTACCGGCTGCGCGTGGGCTGGAACACTCCGCCATCATCAGCGTCAGCGTCGAGGGTCACCACGGGAACATCCACGGTGGTGCCGACGGTGCACCAACACACTAACTCAGAATAGCAAACAAAGCTCAGTCCACTTATAAGCAATGATTGTGCATGATGCATCCATCCATTCTATCGGAGAGGCTGTGTTAATTACTTAATTTTTCTTCTTGTGCTAAGATTGATAGCATCAAGTATTATATGCTTTTGTTTATCAAGTAGAGCCTTGTGAGATAGATGTGCGTGCCACCGTCCTTGAATGGGGTGCCTGTTCGACTGCTTCCGCGCGGCCGGCGGCAAGCCGCGCCCGCGCCCAGCTCGTCTCCTCCTCCATCGCCCTGTCCGCCAACCCCAAGGTTTCTTCTTGTTCTTCTGTCCTGCCTCACGCGGAACCCGTGTGTGCCGTTCCCGGACACGGATCAGCTAGCTGTGGGGGTGCGGAACCCATGCTGAATTTTGTCTGACTAGTGACGCATGTGCATCAGTTTCAGCGTTTTCAGTACACAAAGAGGGATTATGTCTTTATATGCAGTCGAAATACATGATTCAGTCCAATACTGGTTGTACAGTTAGCTTCCCTCGAAATTCATGATTCGTATTGGGTTAATAATCTGCAGCTAGTTGTATTTTTAATTCACTAGCCTTTTACTTATACATGAGAGAAGTGAGAAGCTAAGTCAATAGGAGCTAAACTCAACCCTTGGCTTGTTACGTGAGCTCAAACTAGTACCTACTACCTAGTGAGTGTTTCATGTACTGAACTTGGATTTTGGGTGTTTTTGTAACATCCATGTAAGGTGCATAGCAGACCTATTGTATGCTAGATCCTTTGTTTAACCAAATTAGTTAGGGATGATAGCCCATTCATGAGCAATATTGCGAGATGTGGTTGCCTTTTAGAGAAAATCTTGACAGCAAGATTATATCTGAAAAATGAGTTAGCTAGGCTCAGAATTTTGAGTTGGCCCCTTTACGTATGTTTTAGATAAAGTTTCAAGGTTTCTTTAGAGCATTTATTTGTGTCATTTGGATGTACGGTTTGAGAGCAGCTATCAGTTTAGTTTGCTGTCCCGAAATATATGTTCCTGGGTACAGTATTTTGATATGGGAGATTAGGCCTTGTTAGAGGTGGTATTAAAATAAAGTTACAACAGGAAAATTTTAGAGGCTGTTCTGTAGATACTTAAACACATATCACTTGTCAGGTTTCGTTCGGTATATTAAATCCTATGAAATTATCAAAGTGGGCTGTACTATGTTGGACAGAATTTTATATTTGGACTTTGGTGAATGTAACCAGACATATACTCTCAGATTTTGTCATAGTTGATGGTATGAGGACTTATAATGTGATAAAGTATATACGTTGTTGCAACACCAAAATCAGTGAAATATATTTCCTTTTTTTGCTGCTGAAATCTTGACTCCATAAAGTAAGGATTTAGATAACATCCTATGTTCAGAGTTCAGTTCTTTTCTTATCTGAAACTAAGATATTTTACAATGGACATGATGGATGTTGCAGGTTCATTGATGACAGCCAAGGGTTCATGCTCGGAAACGACTACATCTTGCTCCATGTTGTCGGCTCAGCTAAAGTCCTTAATCATGAGGAGATGGGACACGTCGATTGTTAGAGTACACTTGACAGGTGCATTTTGTGAAATTCTAGCCAAAAGATTGATAGCATGCTTGCCTGCTTGTTCTTTTCAGTTCAAATAAATGTTCCTTTTCTTATTGAATCCAAAGTAGCTAGCGGATATCAAGTAAAAGGTTGTTGATTGTCCCAAAGTTCTTTCCTCTACAAAAGAGTGTAATCTTAACCAATGATTGTTTCCAACATGCAAGGACGTGACCACATAAATTTATATATCTTAATCTCATATGCTATCAAGCTTTTCAAGTGCAGTTACCAAGCACCGCTTTTATTTAAGGAAGAAGTTGCTGATTTTTTTATTTAAATAGTTGATACCTAACTAGGTGAACGAGAAAATGTCTTTTCCCTATTCGTGCATGTTTGCTAGTACTATATTTGGTTGAACTGTTGCAATTTGCGTACTAACAAGTTTTCACTTTCCCGACGTGGGCGTAGAGGTGATCGACGCTGACTAGCACGGCCCGGTGGCGCTATGCTCTTCAACCACTCGGAGACGGACTTCACCGTGAAGCCTGGTTGCCACGTCGCATAGATGATCGTCCAGGTGATTTCGATGCCGGAGGTCGCCGAGGTGGAGGAACTTGACGCCATCATCCGGGGGAGAGGGAGGATTCGAGTCCACCGACGTATGAAGTCCGAGCATAGGTAGATACATCTAGAGAATTGGTCTGTTTAGGTTGGTGGTAGACCACTAGGGAAGGTACCCACCTTACGATGATGGTTGTGTGTGTCTGATGTTAAATGGAATCTTGAGATGGTTCTGTGGCATGTTAAATGAAATATTGAGATGGTTCAATGACATTCATTTGTTTTGCATTGGACGTATTACTATTCATGAATACTGCATCTAATTTTTATTTTTTTTAATTCCAAAATTGTTAGTAGTAGCGTGGGGAGGAAACTGAGCACTACTAGTATATAGGATACTAGTAGCGTTGGTTGTTTACCCACGCTACTACTATTTCATTAGTAGTAGCGCGTGTACGTAATAGCAGTAGCTTGGGGGGCACACGCTACTACTAACAAAGTTAGTAGTAGCGAGGGTTTAACCCACACTACTACTGACTATTAGCTGTAGCGCGATACTAGTAGCGCGGGTACCCGCGCTACTAGTACCCATTTTACCCGCGCTGCTAGTAGCCTTTTTCCTAGTAGTGTTGCATTCATCTTGATATAGATAATATGAACACCATTTACATCTCGGGACAACAAAGTTAGATTCTGGCGCAAATTCAATTCCTTTTTATATGAAGTTGCTGGCAAGTACAATGATGTGTGATGGTGAAGGACGAAAAGGATCGTGGTATGTCTCCCATAATGCAAAAAAAAAATTTATCTCTCATAGTATTCTTCATCTTTCGCTATTCCAGTCCTTCTCATCCCTTGATTCTGTCCACAAAGATTTTTTGGAATTTTAGGGAAAATGTAAATATTTATTTCATATACTTGATTCCTTTTTTCATTTCACCGTATTTTTATAAATACCATATCATACCTGATCCATATGCTCGATGTCTTCTCATAATACTCCAATTCACTATCTTGCTTTCCAATGTAAATCAATGTAACTATCATTGAGTGTTGCCGAGATTTGTGAAATGTTCTCTCACTCACCCTTGTCATAACTTGTTATTCTCTGGTGGTGCACATGTCACTGTTTTCTCTAACAGTAGTTTGTCTAGAGAATGTTATCCTATTTAATTTTTCTTATTAGTCAATAATATGCAACAAAAATTATAGGAGAAACATTGTAGCCAGAATGTGTAGCTTGATAAAACACAATCAGATTTATGAAAAAAAATCAATATTTCAAACTTTATATATATGAGTGAATCATTTTATTTATCCACATCATAAAAGATTTATCTAGGATGTATTTTACAAAAGATAAAAAAACTCATATTCTCGATCGACATGATAAAACTGCATATATAATTATTATCACAAATTGACAAATTTCTTGGATCTTTTATGTTTATGATTGGTTGGCGATCTTTGCATCTGTCCCTCTGACAATTTTGTTGATTTTTGTGGCTGTTTCGCTCTGTAGTTTGCGAATGTTTTTTCTATAGCATTTTTTCCTTGGGTAATGTTGCCTTCCTATTACTGTTGGCCTTGCGGAGTTTCTATAAACCTCATGCAAAATTATGTACTCCCTCTGTTTCTTTTTACTCTGAATATTAGCTTGTCTCAAGTCAAACTCTTCAATGTTTGAATAACTTTTACATGAAAAAAATAAATACAAAATTGACATCATTAGATCCATTGTGGAATAAATTTCGCATATTATATTAATTTGGTATCGTAGATCTTGATATTTTCCCTATAAATATATTCAAGCTTTACAAATTTTTGGCCTCGGACAAATATAATAAATGGAGTAGAAACAACCGAGGGAGAACATATATGCCTATTAGAAAGTATTTCCCTTTTTTACCGGTAGGCTTTTCCTTGTCTATATGTGCCTCATAGATGCATACCCAAATGGCTAATTTCTCGATGCCTATGTATGCGACCCTTTTTGTGTGTGACCGTTGCTCACTGATTAAAGTCATGAATACCTTTTTTTCTCTTTTAATCTCAACCTTTATAATATTATTTTTTTGAAATTATCTCAACCTTTATATAAGAATCAAGAGATCGTGTATTTTTAAGGCACATCGATTTTGATTATATTTTATTTAGAATTAGTGACATATATTCCTCTTGATATTTAGATTTATGCATCAGTTCTTGCGTTTTTGTTTATAAACATTTAATGGTACGTAGTTTGTAATCATTGCATACTGACGTAATTTTCGAATCTTTTAAATCTCAGCCATTAAAAATTCTTATAAACGGTGTCAAAATTGTAGATTATGTGAATGCATGGGATGGCTCGTTTGTCCCTTATTTTAGTAATAGTATATACAGTAATTAATAAATAGATGTATCCAGCACAGATTGACCTTTGTATTTCATTCATATCGGTGCAATACAGATTACAACCCATTAATGCATGATAAGGAAAGGAAATGACCAAATAAAAATATTGACGAAATATTTAATTTCGTCCACATCCAGGGTAGATGCAGAGCATGTACCAAAGATTGACGCGACGACTTCATTTCAAACAAAACAAAAAATTAACGCGAAGACTTGAGTAGAAGATGCATATGTAAACTAGGCATACGAAACTAGTGTCCATATGCATGCACTGGACTCGGGCTCTGACTGGGTTTGGATCTCAGTACGGGAAGCCGGCGTTGGGTTGATGGAGCCCCTGCTGCACCGTCTCCATCCCGGCAGTGAACTCCGGACGCGGCAGCATCACATCAAGCCATTGATCTATCTCCTTGTCTAGCCCTGCGTCGAACCCCGGCGGCTTAGGCATCGTCATCTGCATCTGCTCCAGATCCATCCCGGCGGCCAACCCCGGCGGCGGAGGCATGTCCTGCACATCCATCCCGGCGGCGACCACGTGAGACGGAGGCAGCGGCGCCATCACCATCTGCTGCATATCCATCCGGGCCTCGAACCCCTGCTCCTGTGGTGGAGGCCCCAGAAACTGGAACTCCATCCCGTCGTTGGCGGTGCCGCTGCTGCTACCGAACTCGAAGGTGTTACCACCGAAGATCTGGGGCGGCGGCGGCGGCGGGGCCACCTCCGCCATGCGGCTCATGTGGGCGTGCATCGCCTCGAGAAGAACCTGGTTGGCGCCATCGGAGACGGCGTCCTTCATCTGCATCAGCGCGGCGAAGAAGGCCGCCATGTCCTCGTCTCCCATGTCGCGCGCCTTGGGGTCGAACCAAGCCGCTATCTGGTCCCCCGCAGAGCGCTCTTTCGCCATGGCCTTGTCCGTGCGCTTGGTCCGCTTCTTCAACTCGGCCAGCTCCGTGCGCAGCTCGTCGAACTCCTGCTGCAGCTTCTCGAGCTTCTCGTCTTCGCCGGCAGCACCCTCCCCGGCCAGCAAGTGGTCGTCGGCAGCGCCCTCCTCCCTCGCGCCAGCCCCCGCAGCCTCCCCCGCCAGGAAGCGTTCCACGACGGAGTCGACGGTGTTAGCGATCGTGTGTACTGCATGTATAGAGGAGTGGGGTTAGTGGTTAGTGCTGCCCTATTCCCACGGCTGGTTCTCGTTTGGTTCAGTTGAGCTGTGTAACTACATATACGTGTAATCTTTGTATCAATGAAATCAAGCGTTGCACAAAACCTTTCTCTCCTACCCTCGCTCTGGTTCTGACATTGTATCAGCCTAAGATCCATAGCTTCCGCTGCCCTCCCAACCTCCCGGCGACCATGAGCTCCTCCTCCCACTCCTCCTCGGCCGGTTCCGACTCCGACGAGGACTTTGGTCTGCCCGTTGCAACCCAAACCATTCCCACCCAAACCATCCAGTCGCTTCGCATCCGTGATCATGTCCTGGTCGTTCTCGACTACGAGAAGGAGAATTACGGGCTGTGGCGCCGCCAATTCCTCGGCGCGCTCGCCAAGTTCGGCCTGCTCGACCACGTCGACGGCTCGCGGGCGCAGGTCTCCTCCGACTGGCATCTCAATGACTTCGCCGTCGTCTCCTGGTACAACGCCACCGTGACGCCCTCGACTCTGGAGATCATCGAGGAGCGCAACGACACGGCGCGTTCCCTCTGGCGCTCCCTCCGGTCGCTCTTCCGCAGCAACCGCCACGCCCGCGCCACCTACCTTCGCGATGAGTTTCACAGTTTCATGCAAGGCGACCTCGCTGTGGTCGAATACACGTCCAAGCTGAAGCAGATGGCCGATCAGCTCGGCGACCTCGGCCGCCATGTGAAGGAACGCGATCTCGTCGACAACGTTCTGCGCGGCCTCGATGAGCGCCTCCAGCACACGATCCCGCACATGACTCGCGGGCGCCCTCCCTTCTTCGTCAAGCTTCGCTCCTTCCTCCTACTCGAAGAGCAGCGTCTCGCTCGCCAGGCGCGTTCCGCCGCCCGCAACGCCCTCATCGCCCAGGCGCAGGCTTTCCATGCCTCGCGCCCGCCACCACCACCGACGGCTCCGGCCCCTCACTTTCCCGTGGCTCTCCTCGGCGCCGGGTCTCCTGCTCCCGGCCCCTCCGGCAACAGCAGCCGGAAGAAGCGCAAGAAGAACGCGCCTAATGGCGCTGGTTCGTCCACCGGCGGGGCTCCTCACCATGGCGGGGCACCTGGTGGCTCCCATGCCGGCTACCGCGCACCGGCGCCACCGCTCCGGCCGTGGCCGGCACCTTTCAGGCCTGGTCCGCCCCGGGGCTCCTTGGCGCCCGGCCGCCCGCGCCGGCCCTGCCTCACGCCCTCCAGGCATCGTACTCCGCTCCCGCGCCGTCCGCGCCCCAGTGGGATCAGGCTGCGTTGATCGCGGCCCTCAACCAGCTCTCGGTGCAGCCTCCGTCCGCGCCCGGGGGCGAATGGATTCTCGACAGCGGCGCGTCCTCGCACATGGGCTTAGGATCCGGTATACTCTCTTCGCCTCCCCATCCCTCCACTCCCTCCACGATCATTGTTGGTGATGGCTCTGCCTTACCAATCACCGCCGTGGGTTCTGCTTCCCTTCCCACAAATTCTCGTTCACTTTCCCTTCTTGACATTCTGATTTCTCCTTCCTTAATTAAGAATCTAGTTTCCGTACGTGCATTCACTCGTGATAATTCTGTCTCTGTTGAATTTGACCCGTATGGCTTTTCTATCAAGGATTTGTCCACCAGGACGGTTCTTCTCCGATGTGATTCCTCCGGCGACCTTTACCCGTTCGTCCGCCCTCATCACTGCCTCACCGCCACCGTCGCCGCCGATTTGTGGCACCAGCGGCTTGGTCATCCGGGCGTCGCCACCCTCGCCAAGGCATCCTCCTACTACAAGTTTAGTTTCAATAAAAGCCCTTCGACGCACTGCGCTGCTTGTCGGACGGGCAAACACACTAGGCTACCTTTCTCTTCTTCCACTACTAAAACTTCATTTCCCTTTGAGCTCTGTCATTGTGATCTCTGGACAAGTCCTGTACCAAATGTATCCGGCTATTTATATTATTTAGTGATCCTTGATGATTTCACACATTATGCCTGGACTTTTCCCATTCGTCGGAAATCTGAAGTTCACCGCCTTCTCACTCTCTTCTATGCCTACGTCCGCACCCAATTCTCCCGCCCCATCCTAGCTTTCCAAACGGATAATGGACGTGAGTTCGACAACATTGCGAATCGCTCTCTTCTCGAGTCACATGGCACCCGCTTTCGTCTCTCTTGCCCCTACACGTCCCAACAAAATGGCAAGGCCGAGCGCATTCTTCGTACACTTAATGACGGAGTCCGCACCCTTCTTCTCCATGCCTCCATGCCACCACGCTGGTGGGCCGAAGCCCTCTCCACATCTACATACCTCCTTAACCGGCGCCCGTGCAAACCTCGGCTCCTCACCACCCCGTACGAGCTCCTTCACGGCCACGTCCCAGACTTCCGTCATCTCCATGTGTTCGGGTGTTTATGTTACCCCAATATCATAGCTATCTCGCCACATAAGCTGGCAGCTCGCTCCGTGGCATGCGTTTTCTTGGGTTATCCCGACGAGCGAAAGGGGTATCGTTGTTACGATCCAACCACCAGGCGCATCCTTTTTTCCCGTCATGTGACGTTTGTAGAGTCTGTTTTTCCGTTCAAAACTCTACCTAATTCCCCTGACGACCAGCTGGATCTAATCTCCGATCCCCCAGCCTCGGATCACGTCGATCACGACCCTCCCCCTGCATGGCCTACATGCCCTTCTCCCGTATCGCCGCACGCCACGTCTCCCCCTCCCTTCGCGGGTGCGCCCACCCCGCCTCCCGACTCGCCCGCTTTGGGCCAGCCCACTACACCTCACGGCTCGGATCAACCGATCCCTGGGCCTCCTTCCCCACACACCGGCCCAGCCGCCGGCTCGTCTTCCTTGCCTGTCGCCCCTCCCCGTCATCCGATGATCACGCGAGCTCGTCACGGCATCTTCCAACCTAACCCTCGCTACGCCGACTCCCTCCTCGCCGCCACACCCATCTCCCCCCTGCCCTCCTCTGTACGCGACGCCCTCCGTGATCCCAACTGGCGCGCCGCTATGCAGTCCGAGTTCGACGCCCTCATCTCCAACGCCACTTGGACGCTCGTCCCTCGCCCTCCCAACACAACTGTTGTGACCGGCAAATGGGTGTTTCGGCACAAGATGAACTCGGATGGGTCCCTGGAGCATTACAAGGCGAGATGGGTTGTCCGCGGGTTTGCTCAACGGCCTGGGATCGACTTCGGCGAAACTTTCTCCCCGGTCGTCAAGCCGGCGACGATCCGCACAGTTCTCACTCTGGCTTGTTCGCGGGGCTGGCCGGTGCACCAGCTCGACGTGAAAAATGCCTTCCTCCACGGCATCCTCGCTGAACAGGTCCATTGCTACCAGCCTGCTGGCTTCGTCGACTCGGCACGCCGCGATCATGTTTGTCGCCTCTCGAAGTCCTTATATGGGCTCAAGCAGGCCCCAAGAGCATGGTTCCAGTGGTTCGCCGGCTTCGCCACCACGATCGGCTTCGCCGCGTCCCGCTCCGACGCCTCCCTCTTCATCCTACGGCGGGGTAGCAGCATTGCATATCTCCTGTTGTACGTGGATGATATTGTGCTGGCGGCCCCTTCTTCGGATCTTCTACGCGACATCGTCTCCAAGCTACAACACGAATTTGCTATGAAGGATATGGGGCCTCTTCATTTCTTCCTTGGCATTCAGGTTCGTCGCACGCCGCGTGGATTTTTCCTCAGTCAGTCCAACTATGCCGAAGAACTCCTTCAGCGCGCCGGCATGACTCACTGTCGGCCAGCTTCAACTCCAGTGGACACCCAGCCCAAGCTTGCTGCGGCCTCCGGCAGTCCAGTTTCCGACCCATCCGAGTACCGGAGCCTTGCTGGTGGCCTTCAGTATCTCACGATGACACGGCCGGATTTGGCCTACGCCGTCCAGCAAGCCTGTTTACACATGCATAATCCACGGGATTGCCACCTCGCCATCCTCAAGCGGATCCTTCGCTACGTTCGCGGGACAGCTACCTCGGGTCTTCTTCTACCCGCGTCTCCCTCGACTGACATTGTGGCGTACTCCGATGCGGACTGGGCCGGCTGCCCGGACACGCGCCGTTCTACGTCTGGCTATTGCGTCTACCTCGGCGGCGCCTTGGTCAGTTGGTCGTCGAAGCGACAAGCCACCGTGTCGCGTTCCAGCGCGGAAGCGGAATACCGCGCCGTTGCCAACGCGGTGGCTGATTGTGTTTGGCTGCGGCAACTTCTCGGCGAACTGGGCTGCTCTCTCTCCAAGGCCACTGTTGTGTTCTGTGACAATATCTCAGCTGTGTATATGTCTACCAACCCTGTTCATCATGGGCGGACTAAGCACATTGAGTTGGACATCCACTTTGTCCGCGAAAAGGTGGCTCTCGGCGAGCTTCGTGTTGTTCATGTACCAACTACTCAACAACTAGCCGACGTCATGACTAAAGGTTTGCCAACCAGCTCGTTTCAAGCTTTCAGGTCCAGTCTCTGTGTCTTACCAGCGGACGACGACTCGACTGCGGTGGGGTGTTAGCGATCGTGTGTACTGCATGTATACAGGATCGTGTGTACTGCATGTATAGAGGAGTGGGGTTAGTGGTTAGTGCTGCCCTATTCCCAAGGCTGGTTCTCGTTTCGTTCAGTTGAGCTGTGTAACTACATATACGTGTAATCTTTGTATCAATGAAATCAAGCGTTGCACAAAACCTTTCTCTCCTACCCTCTCTCTGGTTCTGACAGACGGAGGGGTGGCCGAAGGAGAAGGCCCTGCCGCGGGGAGAGAAGGCGAGGGCGGCCACGTGGGCGCCTGTCAGGACCGCCAGATCCGTGGCCTTGCTGAAGAACCCCTGGCGGCGCTTGGAGTAGCAGACGAACCGGGCATCCTCCTGCTCGATCCGGCGGATGACGATCTTCTTCCGGCCGCTGCTGCCTCTCCGGTTGGGCGCCGCCATTGCTCGCTTTCTCGGTGGGAGGACGAGGAGTGGCTGTGGGTGTGGCTACGTCTCGGGGTCGGGGGGTTTATATAACAAGCGTCCGGAGAGGAATCCCTTCGCTGGGCGACGTACATTAAAACTCGCGATAGGCAATGAGATACGATTGGGTATGCGCTGAGCTGTATACATTAAACTCACGCGTCAAAGGATAACTACGTACACCATATTATTTAGAAACTATTCCTTCGCACCCAAAAGAAAGCGTTCCCTTTTATTCTCTTTTTTTAATGCGATTTGGTATGCTCTAAGCTGAATCGATCGGGACGTGACAACAAAATATTGTTGGACGCACAAAAGCAAGTGCTCCTTTTTTTTCTTCTTTGAGGATTTTTTTTTGAGAATCACCGGGGAGGAGTTCCTCCACCTGAATATATTACTCAAAGTGGCCATAATACCAGGAGGGTGATCCAGTTTATAAAGAAAACCGGATCGAAAACCTTAACAAATTGACCCCATTTATGAGGAAAACCGGGCCAAAAACCATACAAGCAACAAGTGTTGCAAGAAGAAGAGAAGAATAGGGACGCCGAACAAAAGGCATGACCTAACTAGCAAACTAACAGGATCAAGTAGATGAGGGGTACATCGAGGGATCACAATACCAAGACTCTACAAGCAGCCTAACGCACCGCACCAGCGTGCGTATCAAACTTCACGGCACAACAGAGGAGCATCCACAATCAACGAGTGCCAAAACTTAACACGAACCTTGGCTGAGAGCTCCGCCATGAAAGTTCAAGACGATTAGCAAGTTGGGGAGGCGCCATTGCATCGTCATTGAGCAAAGGTGAGCCGATACAATACCAAGAGCCCGAAGCTCGCCTCAACACAACATCCAGCAAGGGAGGGTCTTGAGCATGCATAGCAGCAGGACAGAGACCACATGAAAGACAACCGAAGAGAAACACATGAAGAAGAGCACACCACCATCGGTCCTGAGTAGGACACACCACCACCACCACCAAACAGACCACCCTCAACCACACGCCGCAAACTGAAGCCGTCGTTTGGGTCTCCAAGATGACGCCTCCAAGGAGGTAGTGTTGTCGAGGGCACAACACCGTCATCCGATTCGGCAAGCCCAATCTTAGGTTTTCACCCGGAGACCACAAAACAGAATATTGTAGGTGTTGGAGCTCCACAACGGCACATCCTATGAGGAAAACGACGTCCATAGACGTCGTTGCCGCCGACATCAACATAGTTGATGTAGGGTTCTCACCCGGAGTTTGAGCAATCCCTACAACATGACGAAAATCGACCACCACCACCATCGAACCCTTCGAAAGACGAAGAAGCACGACAAGCCGCCAGAGCCAACCACACCCTGTGGAGACTACCAACGACCAAACATGAGCACTAGGCACAAGATCCATCAACGGCCAACCGAGCGCAAGCCACCGGACGCAGTGCAGGCCACCGTGCCCTGCCAAGCACCATGTCGGCAAGGACTAGAGCAGCACTGCCCGAGGCCAGGAACCACCATGGTCTGGGTTGCAGCCATACATCAGGAGCACCTGCACACCCCATGTGTGCCACTGCGCAACCGTCGGAGACCAGAACCGATGTGCCCGCATGCCAACAGATGGCAATGAGGTCAAGATCGGCTGCAGCAGCACTGCCACCAACCCCCATAACCTCCACCAGCACCACTCACCACCACCCTCCTCTGCCCCCAAGCCAGAATACCATGGGCCGATCCAACCGGATTCAGCCAGTCCTGCAAAACGCATCACCACCAAGCCTCCAGATCCACCCCTGATGCAAACCGCCTGGCCCAGAACCATCAGGGGGCGGGGCCCTAGGTAGGACACCGCCGCGCGACCCAGGGCGGACCACCGGAGCATGGAGGGCTGGAGGCCGGCCCCGCGCCCCCGAGGCCGAGCAGAGCTTCGGGCGCCCACACCTCGCTCATGGCAACCCAGATCCACGCTCAGCACCGACCACAAAGCGGCATCCGTCGCGCGACGCGGCCACCGACGCTCGCCGTCCACCTGAGCAGAGGCCGCTGCGCCGGATCCGCATGAACGCCAGCCGTGAGAGCCCCGCCGCCACCATCCCTGGAGTACGTGTGGCTTAGCCCGCGTCCCCTCGGTGGCGGCAAGGCAGGAGATGGGGTGGGGGAGCTGCCGCCGGCGGCGTGGTTGGGTTGCCCCCGAGTCGCCAGAGGAGGCGACCTTCTTTGAGAATTAAAAGCAAGCGTTCCTCCGTCCGGAATTACTTGTCATGGACAAGGATGTATCTACACGTATTTTAGTTCTAGATACATCCTTTCCGATTACTAATTCTCCAATTACTAATTTCATTCTTGTCTGGGTGAACACTTTCAAATATATTAAAAGAGTATTGCATTATCTTTAGCAGAGTGTATATTTGGCTATGTGAAAACAAATCGAGGTGATGAAGCACTTTTTTACATTGTTATAAATGGAGCACATGAACAACGAGATTGCATGCATGCGTCCAGATAGGTCGAAGGATACATGCATCCAGATAGCTCGATGGGTCGTCAGCTAAATGCATGATACATATATCTAGAGATGGATAAAAGATCATTTCAATGGAAGTGTCACTCCGGGCGTGGCCGAAGGCATTGCAACATGCCTGCTGGCTCCTTTTGGATGAAAAGCATTATCAGTTGATGCCAGATTTTAAGGTTGTAGCCAAGTGCACTTCAGGGCAGGGCAGTTCTGTCATGTTATGGCAAGATAATTGGAGGGAGACCATTTGCAAATAAATTTTTCTTGAGTTGTTCTCTTTTGCTGTTCAAGAACAAGTCTACGTCAAAGATTTTCTGGTGGACAATAAATATTTTTACTGCTCCAACAGTACCAAGTTCATGATTATTAGCTGTTTGGATCATGTTTGTTTCATGCTTAGGTTCATGATTTTAGTTGTACAGATCTTGTAATTTTTCACACTTAAGGTCACAATTTTTAGTCGTTAAGATCGTTCAACCTTTTTGTTGGTGCATGTATTAATAAATGGCACCGGCTATATGTCAATCGACTGAAAACTACAATTGGGTCGGTCAGTTTCGTTTTTGTGGAGATGAGAAATGGCCCTAGGCCGGCGGCAGTCAGGGGCGGTGCTATCGCATGCTATCTGGACAAGTATGTATAATACTCTACTAGTACATGCACAACTTTAAGCAGTAAGATTCAATCAGTATTAGGCCTGATTATTGCCTACTGGTAGGACTGATCGTAGGTTTGTGAATTGCTGTAAAACTACACGCACCGGTCACCCAAAAACTCAAACTGACGGGGAAAGGTGTCTTCGGAAACGTAGTAGACAAAAAAACACTCTACGATCATCCAGGAACAATATGAAGATGCACATAAGGTTGGGATAAACGATCGTTAATGACTCCGGAGTGCAGCGAAAGTAGATGAGTCGGTGTAGATCGTACTTGGAGTCCCTCGAACCGTAGATGAACAATTCCACGAACCACCCACGAACGATCCCTCGAACAAAATACCGAAAGCACGGCCTCTCTACTTGGTTGCAAGCGTATGGTCTTCACGATCCGACAGCGCTTCACCATCCAGAGCTAACCATCGCCGGAGAATTAGAGGGAGGAGATTATAACCACACTAAGCTTCTAATTATGAGGATTAGAGGATCTAGGTCAAGCTCTAATTGATCAACTAGGATCAACTAGAACTAGAACTAGAGGAACTAGATGAGGCTCCCCCCCCCCTTCCTTCCCCAAGTGGAAAGGAGGCACCTCTCTATTGGGCCCAAGTAACTTTCCACTAGCTACTTGGCCTTTTTAGAGCCGCTGATATTAAATTAAATATAAAAGCCTCTTAGGAATTTCTATAGCATTTTATTATTAATTTAACATCACTAGAAATATTTTTCACCTATATATTATTTATCGGCAATACCCGGTATTGCCCGATAAACTCTGAAACCCTTCCGGTGACCCCGAAACGCTTCCGGTTCCTCTCGGAATTGTTCCAAATATTAATGAAATAATTCCATAAATAAATACTCGATACTCTCATTCTACTAACACCCAGCAGTTCATCGTTACATTAAGCTTGTGACCTCGTAGGTTCAGTAAATCATAGACATGAATGAAACTCCATCCTTCAATGGTCGATAGCAGAACCGTCGACGTCCATATCGATCCCTACAATTACATGAATGATATTCAAGTGAACCTTTGGTTATCATGTGATGTTCCCTTTGCTTCGCGATACTTTACAAAACCTGAGATGCATCGATATCCTTCTGAGTCATACACATGCTCATTATACCATTGCTCTTGTTACCAATTTTGTTCTTTTTTCTCGTTGAAGTGTTCCAGCATCCCTTTGACGTAGTCACCTGTGTCTGGCCAGAGGATGATGGATGTCGTCACACCGAGAGACCCTAAGAATATCTTCTCCATCGTATGAGAAGCAAATCCTACTCTCGAGCTATCTAGTCCCTTGTCAAACTTTCCGATCAACCTGTACGTTGTCGTTATAATCACCTTGGTACAGTGAAGTTTGAGAAACCCAAAGTCCACTGTATGGTAGGAGGTAACTACGATATTCTTAGGTCTAAGCATTGTTCAGGAAATCGGTATCTGGTAGCTGCTCGGTCGACCATTAATCAGTAGATTAAATAGGAATTGCCAACATATATCTAGTTTTCATGTATTATACCAACCTCTCATGCTCTCAGCTATGTAATATACCAAAATATGCTACTGTCTGGTCGAACCCTAGCTATTGAGGAGCGAGAGGGAGTCGGAGGGGTTATAGGGGGAAAAATTGGGCTTTGTTTGCTCACATGTTAATGGGGCAGCAACGATTAATCGGCGTAAAAACTGATTAATTGGTCTAATGGGCCAATTAATCGGCCTAACAAGTTAACATGATGAATAGGTGCTATTCGATTCGGTCACCCTACGAGCAGCGATTAACTGGCCCGTTAACTGATTAACCGGACGAGTTTTTTAGCAGTGGGTCTAAGGAACTAAAACACACATTAATACATTGTGTTATAACAACTGATTTTAGACGATATTATCTCAAAGTGTAACAAACAAGTTTGCGTCAATTCAATATGATCGTTCTTCTAACGTTATACTCTCAATTTTGTTTCAGGGTCATTGTTACACTTAATGATATCCTAAGATCCAAAAAACGTGATCACCAACAATGCTTGAGTCGGTCTTAGAGGCAAGACTTGGAACCTATTTTTACCGTTTATTATTTCACACATGCATATAAGTATTCCACTGAATCGCATGTTCCGGGATCATAGCTGTTATAGCATGAAATATAAACTCTTAGATATGAACAAGGAAATATAATAATACAATATTATTGCCTCTAGGCCATATTTCCAACAAGGTGGGCTATGCATTTATACATCAACACTCCCCTCACATGTGGCCCCCTCAGGCCTAAACGTGGACCGAAAGTGGGCTGCAACTTTTTGTCTTAAATTGCGCCAGCCGGGTCTTGAAACTCAAGACCTCTTGGCTCTGACACCATGTAAAACTACAGGCACCAGCCGGTTCACCCAAAAGCTCAAACTGATGGCGAAAGGTGGGCTATGCATTTGTACATCAACAGTTGTGAGATGACTCCATAGACAAAGTAAAACATGAATATACGATCCGACTAGTGATCACCATTTTTCCAAAAAAATAATATTGAAAACTAGCAAGCACCAGGTATAAAATCCTAGAAATTTGAAACCATTGCAATGAACGGTGATTGTGACCAATTCTTGAATATTATAAAAATGAGCATATTCTTGTATTTGAAACCAATGCAATTTACGAAAGCTATATTCTTGAATAAGCATATAGCTTTCATAGAAAGAAGTTTTCTTAGAAGGGATGAATTTGTGGCGTTACTATCACCTTTTAAGAAGAAAAAAAATAAAAATGAAAACAAATAATGTTAAAATTTGAACACAATTTAAGAAATTTTGATGGTCTATAATATAAGCAAGAATAAGCATATAATAGTGGACTTTTCACAAAAAGAAGATTCCTATGAAGAAATGAATTAGTCGCATTGCTATTATCCTTAAAGAAGAAATAAAATGAAATAAAAACTTAGAAAATCCAGATGATGAAGATTTATATGTAAGAATGAATTATTGACAATGGTATTACAGTTTAAGAAGAAAGAAAATAATTACAAAGTTTTGCCCACCTTTTACAACAAATGCAATTTTTTAATATGCAAGAGTAAACATATGATAGTGATTTTTTCACAAAAAGAAATTTATTAGTGGCAATGGTATTATCCTTCAAGAAGAAAACAAATGAAATAAGAACTAAAACAAAATGATAATGAAAATAATGAAATTTTCAAAGGAAGTATAAATTTGTGGCAATGATATTAATGAATAAGGGGCATTGCTCTTCCACTTAAAGAAGAAGAAAATAAAATAAAGACCAAAATAAAATCAAAATAATAAATTTTTATAACAATAAATGAGTTGGTGCAATGGCATTACCCTTCAACAAAAATAAAAAGAAAAGGAAAATAGTAAAATAATAATGAAAAAAATTGCACGGAATTTACAACACAAATTGTGATTAAGAATAAGAATATAATAGTGGAATTTTTGCATATAAAATTCTAAGAATGAAAAAATAAGAGGCTTTATAATTGCCCTTGAAGAATATAGAAAATAAAATAAAAACTAAACAAATATGAAAATAATGAAGTTTTCTAAGGAAGAATGAATTTTCTAGGGGAGGGGGGGCTAATAAGTTGCATTGGTATTACCCTTTAAGAAGAAACAAAAGGATAAAAAATGACAAAAATTGCACAGAATTTACAAAGGAAATTGAGATTCCAAATAATATGCAGAAATAAGCAAATAATATTATAATTTTCCAAAAAACTATTCCTGATAAGGAATAAATTAGTGGGATTGTTATTACCATTAAGGAAGAAGAAGAAAAATCAAGTGATCCCAAACAGGAGCCAACATAAAATTCAGCCTAAAAATTAATGAAACAACACAATTAAAACACCCAAATCTTGAGAAAAATTTAAATACTAATCAACTTACATATTGCTAAAGTGAATAATAAAATGCATCTCGGTATCAACTCGTGGCGGGTATCATTATTTTCTGACCTTCACAGATGATTTGAGCAGATATGAGTATATCTACTTAATGAAACACAAGTCTGAAACATTTGAAAAGTTCAAAGAATTTCAGAGTGAAGTGGAGAATCATCGTAACAAGAAAATAAAGTTTCTACAATTTGATCGTAGAGGAGAATATTTGAGTTACAAGTTTGGCCTTCATTTAAAAACAATGTGAAATAGTTTCACAGCTCATGCCACATGGTACACCACAGCGTAATGGTGTGTCCGAACGTTATAACCGCACTTTATTGGATATGGTGCGATCTATGATGTATCTTACCGATTTACCACTATCGTTTTGGGGTTATGCATTAGAGACAGCTGCATTCACTTTAAATTGGGCACCATCAAAATCCATTGAGATGACGCCTTATGAACTGTGGTTTGGCAAGAAACCAAAGGTGTCGTTTCTTAAAGTTTGGGGCTGCGATGCTTATGTGAAAAAAGTTTCAACCTGATAAGCTCGAACCCAAATCGGAGAAGTGTGTCTTCATAGAATACCCAAAGGAAACTGTTGGGTACACCTTCTATCATAGATCCGAAGGCAAGATATTCGTTGCTAAGATGGGTCCTTTCTAGAGAAGGAGTTTCTCTCGAAAGAAGTGAGTGGGAGGAAAGTAGAACTTGATGAGGTAACTGTACCTGCTCCCTTATTGGAAAGTAGTTCATCACAGAAACCGGTTCCTGTGACGCCTACACCAATTAGTGAGGAAGCTAATGATATTGATCATGAAACTTCAGATCAAGTTACTACCAAACCTCGTAGGTCAACTAGAGTAAGATCCGCACCAGAGTGATATGGTAATCCTATTCTGGAGGTCATGTTACTTGACCATGGAGGACCTACGAACTATGAGGAAGCAATGATGAGCCAAGATTCCGTGAAATGGCTTGAAGGCCATGAAATCTGAGATGGGATCCATGTATGAGAACAAAGTGTGGACTTTGGTGGACTTGCCCGATGATCGGCAAGCCATAGAAAATAAATGGATCTTCAAGAGGAAGACAGATGCTGATAGTAGTGTTACTATCTACAAAGCTCAACTTGTCGCCAAAAGGTTTTTCAACAAGTTCAAGGTGTTGAATACGATGAGATTTTCTCACTCGTATCGATGCTTAGTCTGTCCGAATCATGTTAGCAATTGCAACATTTTATGAAATCTGGAAAATGGATGTCAAAACTGCATTCCTTAATGGATTTATTAAAGAAGAGTTGTATATGATGCAACAAGAAGGTTTTGTCAATCCAAAAGGTGCTAACAAAGTGTGCAAGCTCCAGTGATCCATCTATGGACTTGTGCAAGCACCTCGGAATTGGAATATACGCTTTGTTGAGTTGATCAAAGCATATAGTTTTATACAGACTTGAGGAGAAGCCTGTATTTACAGGAAAGTGAGTGGGAGCACTACAGCCTTTCTGATAATTATAGGTGAATGACATATTGTTGATCAGAAATAATGTAGAATTTTTTGGAAAGCATAAAGGAGTGTTTGAAAGGAGTTTTTCAAAGAAAGACCTCGGTAAAGCTACTTACACATTGAGCATCAAGATCTATAGAGATAGATCAAGACGCTTCATAAGATTTTTCAATGAGTACATACCCTGATAAGATTTTGAAGTAGTTCAAAATGGAACAGTCAAAGAAGGAGTTCTTGCCTGTGTTGCAAGGTGTGAAGTTGAGTAAGACTCAAAACCCGACCATGGCAGAAAATAGAAAGAGAATGAAACACTACAAGAAATATGTCAACTCGTGACCCTCACTATTGGTCGCTGAAAGGTCATAGTTTTTCATTTGTGACCTTTTTGTGACCAAAAACAGAAGGTCAAAAGCTGAGGGTCGTTAACTGACTATAGCGACCTTCTCTGTGATACGTAAAAGGTCGTTGGTTCTTTGACCAAATTTTGGGTCACTAGCAACCTCCCCAGGCCACGTAGGCATCCAGCGTGGCAAGCTGATGTGGCACAAGATTTAGCCCGGTCCAATTCGATTTTCTACATGGGCCTAGCCCAACAATTCGGCCCATTTATGATTTTTTTTCCTAGATGTTTTTGGGCCTTTTCTATCATGGGCCTTTCCCTTTCCACAGAGTTTGTTTCTATTGTCTATTTGAGTCGAGGCCTTCTTATAGTACTTCTAAATAGCTTTTCAGCCCAGGTTATTTTGGGCCATGGCATCTTAATAGTACAAGTATATTCGGGTCGTGGCCACTATCAGGTCCAGTAAGAACATTTTCTGGAGAACTTAATGTTCAAGTAAAATGTACACAACATTACAGGAAAATAACACATACAACAGCACATAAAATTTCATTTCACTCCTACAGCTCACTACATCATAGACAGTACATGACAATCATTCAATTTTTTACTAGGCAGTAGCCGAGTACATCATTCAATTTCAAATAAACAGTACTGCTCTTGGAAGCAAAATAGGCCGCCACACGCCATGGTGACCCAAGGAACCAGCAACGCTGCTTGCCCCCTTGGCCCAGCTCCTTGCTGCCGATGATGGACGAGACTCGGATGCGGAGCTCCCTGCACATGACATATTGTGTCAATGCTTGCAGCAATAGAAGGAACTCACATACCATAGAACTTGCACAGTAGTGTATCAACACCCGAAAGATTGACTGAATTGAACTGTTATATAACCAAGTTAGAGCCGGCAGAAGTTGCAGGTACATAAACATCCATAGAGCTAACATGTTGTATTTCTGTAGAAAGAAGCATCAACTCACTATTCTACACAAAAAGCTAGCCCATACATGCACAGACACCACAACGGTACATAGAATGAAGCACAGGGCTAGTACTTGCTACCCTGACATTTCAGGCATTCTAGTGTTTAGGAGATTTGACTTCCGGCAGAAAACTAAGTCGATAGACTTAGCACTTGTGACTTCAACTAACTTGACCAGTGCTAAGTTATTAATAGACTTACTTGTGACTTCAACTAACTTGCAGATTGATTAGATATAAACATTAGTATTGCCTGAGCTCAGTTTTTTTTTTGCAAGGATAAGCATGTCCTAAACCGCCATTGTGAGATCGTTGAAGTAATATATGCCAGAATGTGAGAATGGATAAAACAGACATGAATGTTCTCAAGTGCCATGAAGTGAGAAAGCAGGTAGTCAGAATGACGAGGCATGTTAGCTGCCAAAACAGATTCAGACTAACTGCATGTCCAGACGGACAGGCCATTCCCAAGCATTTCAAGACACCAGCAGAGGTCAGTAGACAACAAACTTGGATGCTATCTATCCATACTAGTATAGAATGATACCAGTCCACTAGAAACTGTTTGCTACCGACGAGCTCGCCAAGCTGCACAGTTGTTCAAAAAGGAAGCACATTTGACTAAAGTACCAGATTTCAGAGTTTGTAATAGCATCATGAACAGCAGCTGTAAATTACTAAATTTTACCATACTGAATGCCATCTAGAAAGATAGATACGATGCAGGGGGTGTCCATTACCGACGATCTTGCCAAGGTGCATGGAGATGGAGTTGAGCTGGGCCTTGTTCTCGTAGAGGTGGTTGACCGCCTTCCTGGACTGCACCAGCTCCTTGGCCAGCGCCTTCAGGAACAAGCATCACCAGCAGAGGAAACCAAATTAGTAAATCAGCCAAATCGAGGCCCTTGACCTTGAGCTGCTTCTCCTTGGCGCCCTTCACCAGATCCGTGGTCACTGTTAAACACACACGCGCACAAACGCATCAAAAAAATTAACCTAAAACGAAGTAATACATGGAATTAGTTCAGGAAAATGGATACAAGCGGACGAATCATCCTAACTAACCAGAAACAAAACATTGTTTAGTCGCTAGGCGTTAAAGCGATAGATGTTAAACACTAACTTCCTTCATAAAAAAGAGCAATAATAACAACCAGCAGGTACTTAACACTCAGCAAGGGTTGACAGATATATAATGGGTTCAGCAACCAATTTGGCTCAGAAACTAAGAAAATCAGAAAGATTTTTCACTCAGAATACGCTAACAAGCATTCATGAATCACACTAGTAAGTAAGAACATGAGTAAACTAGCGATTAGCAAATGAATCTCAACATCAGCAGAAGATTGAGATACAAATGCATCCAACTGCGAGGCAGACAGAACCTGTCATCATAAAGGAACATCATACAACACAGCTCATCTTACAGCAATGTGCACACAAATTGGGCTAAGCAACGCACTAAGAACAAGTCAGGTAAAATTGCATGCCACTCGATAACTAAGCAATCAGTTGCAATATCTGCTCTGAATATTTGCTCCCATGCTGATCCATCCAATATCTGCTCGGAATACACTAGGAAGCATCATTTCCATGATCCACGAATCACATCAGTAACTTAAGAGCTCAAGTAATATGATACCTAAAAAATAAGAACAGAACAGCCGGGAGCCTGGGACGCGAATCCCAACCAAAATCCCGATCCCAAATCACGGCCAAAATTCGCAGAAATGATATGTCGACCAAGAGCAGTTCACCGCACAACCTTCCCGGCCAAAACCCCTACCCCAAATACGAACGTCCGTCGCGGAGCGTACGGCGCCCGGGCGGAAGCGCAGGCCCTCCGTCCCGCCGATTAACAGCTGACTACGAGCAGGGATGGCGCTGCTACGGGAGTCGGAGAGGGGGGGAGGTGGGGGTGCGTGCTTCTCACCTGCACCTGCAGGCGTGCGGAAACGGGAGGAGCGGCGGATTCCGCTGCGAGGGAGTCGCCGAGCTCGCTTGAGAGGAGGAGCGATGGGGCGGCGGTGACTGCGGCTGCGACGAACAACAGAACGGGGAGAAGAAATGCTCGTCAGATCTGGTTGGTGAAGCACAAAAACCCTAGGTGGGGGAGGGGAGGGGCAAGAGGAGGCAGGCGGCTCACCTGCGGGTGGCGGAGACGCGACCGACACCGACGCCGACGCCGGCAGCGGGAAGGTTGGCCGACTTTCCCTCCCTCCCGCGAAGCGAAGCAAAGCAAAGAAGCACCGCCTCCTCCGCGGCTCCGCCTTGGCTATAAGCCAAACACAACCAAAGGAGGAGCTAGGCGAGGCTGGGGTCGCGAGAGCGTCGGTGGATCAGCGATGTGGGTGACGAGGGAGGGATCGGGGTGGCGGCGGCGATGTGGGAGACGAGGGGTGGGTGGCGGATCTGGAGCGCTAGGTTTCCTGGGGTGAGAGGGTGAGGGAGTTTTATTTTTTATTTTTTTATTTTTTTAGACAAAGAGGGGGTGCGAGGGAGAAAGGGCTGTCGTCAGATCCGAGAGCATCCGACGGTGTTTGAGCATGATCCGCGTGACATGCCCAAGGACCAATCAGAACCCAGTACACGTTATGACCTTTTAAATTGGGCGTAATCGACTAAAAATAAGGTGTTGAACCATATCTTTTTTCAAAAAAAGGTGTTAAATCATATAAACAGTTTTATGATATGAGAAATTCAAAAAGAAACATTTTCATTGTGCACAAGGATGCATATTGGAATTTCAAACAATGTTGCCTAAGGAAGTTTTCTTTTTCTTTGGACGAAAGAACCATTTTCCATTTTCCGAGTGCCCAAAAGGAGGGTTTTTTGTGAAGGACCTGCCAAATAATTGTTGTAAAATTGGACCAAATAATTTTTTCTAAAATACTAGGCCATATTTAATGCACAATTGACCAAATGGTTGGGTGTAAAAAGTTTTTATCCACCTCTGGTGAAAAAGACAAATTCCCGCCAATTCAGCTGGAAGCGGGTCAAATTTGAACTATAGCTGCCTCGTAGTTTGCTCTTTATTTTTTATAAAAATCATTTCTAGGTACATAAGTATCTATTTAATCAGAGAAACACCAAAAAAATTCCAAGATTCAACCACTAGCTAGGAACGGTCATTCCCGCCGTTTTGACCGCATTTTGAAACGGGCATAAAAAATTCAAAAAAAGTCAAAAATTTGGGAAACCTTCGCATTGTGTCATTATATGTGGCCAAGTTCCCAGGAAAAATAATAAACTTGCAATACGGCAATTATTTTAAAAAAGTGTTCTCAGAAACGAGCTATCACGTGTGGAGATCAATGGCTTTCAAGCCAAATGATCAATCTTATGGCCACATTCATGGCATAGTTTGTTCAAATGATCTCATATTGTGCACAAGGGTGCATATTGGAATGGCAAACAATGTTGCCTAAGGAAGTTTTCTTTTTCTTTGGACGAAAGAACCATTTTCCATTTTTTGAGTGCCCAAAAGGAGGGTTTTTTGTGAAGGACCTGCCAAATAATTGTTGTAAAATTAGACCAAATCATTTTTCTAAAATACTAGGCCATATTTAATGCATAATTGACCAAATGGTTGGGTGTCAAAAGTTTTGATCCACCTCTGGTGAAAAAGACAATTTCCCGCCGATTCAGTTGGAAGCGGGCCAAATTTGAACTGCAGCTGCCTCATAGTTTGCTCTTTATTTTTTCCAAAAATCATATCTAGGTAAATAAGTATCTATTTAATCATAGAAACACCAAAAAATTCCAAGATTCAACCACTAGCTAGGAACGGTCAAGCCCGCCGTTTTGACCGCATTTTGAAACGGGCATAAAAAATTCAAAAAAAATCAAAAAATTGGAAAACCTTCGCATTGTGTCATTATGTGTGACCAAGTTTCCAGGAAAAATAATAAACTTGTAATACGGTAATTATTTTAAAAAAGTGTTCTTAGAAATGAGCTATGAAGTGTGTAGATTCATGGCTTTCAAGCCAAATGATCAATCTTATGGCCACATTCATGGCATAGTTTGTTCAAATGATCTCATATTGTGCACAAGGGTGCATATTGGAATGGCAAACAATGTTGTCTAAGGAAGTTTTCTTTTTCTTTGGACGAAAGAACCATTTTCCATTTTTCGAGTGCCCAAAAGGAGGTTTTTTTGTGAAGGACCTCCCAAATAATTGTTGCAAAATTGGACCAAATCATTTTTTAAAATACTAGGCCATATTTAATGCACAATTGACCAAATGGTTGGGTGTAAAAAGTTTTGATCCTCCTCTGGTGAAACAGACAAATTCCCGCTGATTCAGTTGGAAGCGGGTCAAATTTGAACTGCAGCTGCCTCATAGTTTGCTCTTTATTTTTTCCAAAAATCATATCTAGGTAAATAAGTATCTATTTAATCATAGAAACACCAAAAAAATTCCAAGATTCAACCACTAGCTAGGAACGGTCAAGCCCGTCGTTTTGACCGCATTTTGAAACGGGCATAAAAAATTCAAAAAAAAATAAAAAAATTGGAAAACCTTCGCATTGTGTCATTATGTGTGACCAAGTTTCCAGAAAAATAATAAACTTGTAATACGGTAATTATTTTAAAAAAGTGTTCTCAGAAATGAGCTATGAAGTGTGAAGATTCATGGCTTTCAAGCCAAATGATCAATCTTATGGCCACATTCATGGCATAGTTTGTTCAAATGATCTCATATTGTGCACAAGGGTGCATATTGAAATGGCAAACAATGTTGCCTAAGGAAGTTTTCTTTTTCTTTGGACGAAAGAACCATTTTCCATTTTTCGAGTGCCCAAAAGGAGGTTTTTTTGTGAAGGACCTCCCATATATTTGTTGCAAAATTGGACCCAATCAATTTTATAAAATACTAGGACATATTTAATGCACAATTGACAAAATGGTTGGGTGTCAAAATTTTTGATCCACCTCTGATGAAAAAGACAAATTCCCGTCGATTCAGTTGGAAGCGGGTCAAATTTGAACTGCAGCTGCCTCATAGTTTGCTCTTGATTTTTTCCAAAAATCATATCTAGGTAAATAAGTATCTATTTAATGAGAAATACATGGTTTGATGGCGAGACATCGAGGTTTGGACGGTGGCTGAGGGCCCCAACTCTAGAGCGCGTAAGCTCGCATGCTTGCCACGTGGTCACCGCGTGACTGTGGCGTTGCCATGTGTTCTGGGGTGCCTAGGCATGTCTAGTGGGTTGGGCACTCCCCAGTTAGGTGCTAGGAAGAAAATCACAACATAAGATTCTCACGAGGAGACCGATCGATGCTCAAACATGAATAAGCAGCCAAGTGTTTGATTTGCGGTACAGAAAATGAAAATGCACATGGTGGAGCCTAGGTGGTACTTGCTTTACAAAGTACCACACTGGACATAAATACGAATGTTGAAGCTGGGCTCAAAATAATGAATGGATTGAGCTGGCATTTGGTGGAGGATGGTTATTTGGGCATAGGAAAGCACTGTAGAAAATGGATACCATTTGGACATGCCAAAGTGGTACTTCCTTCACAAAGTGCTGCTTTGAACAGAATAGGAAAATGAATATTTTCGAATTATTTTTGAACTAGGCAAGGAATGTTTTTGACATATTTGATGAAGATATGATCCAAAACATTTATGAGATTTTTTGGGAATTTTGGGAATAACAGAAATATAGGTTGCTTCACAACCTAGGGCAAAAACTACCACATGGACATGACACATAGGCAAAACTGATGAGATGGCGCCTAGTCATCACAACCCACCACAATTTACAAGGCTATGACCATCTATATTGGTCATTAACAACTAGAAATAAGGCAGCGGACTAGCACTGTTTGCTTTGTGACCATTTCGTGTAAGGAAATTACGACCTTTCTGACCAAAATGGTCGCAATGGTTTAGGGTTTGGAGCCCCCCGAACAGCTTTTGACCAATTGGTCTGAAATGGTCATAGATCTATGACCAATTCTTCCAGGGTCACTAACAGAAGGTCACTAGTTGACATATTTCTTGTAGTGAAAAGTCATTCCCTATGCCTCAGTCATAGGTTCTACAAATTATGCTATGTTGTGTACCAGACCTGTTGTATACCTTGCTCGGAGTTTGGCAAGGGAGTACAATTTTGGAGCGAGAAAATAAAATTCGGATGTAACTTTTCGAGTAGATGATTTTTCATATAAAAACTTTTTCATTTGAGTTAGTATGCAAAAGTTAAGCCCATTTTTACAAATTCTCGAGAGATTTTGCAAATGAAGTCGAAATTCGTATTTGCAAATTTTCCCAACAACTAGACCACATATCACATGGGAAAATTATTTTCTTTTATTTTTTGACATTTTCATCATTTTCTTTTATTTTTTTAAACTGAAAAGGCGATCCACGGGGGGGGGGGGGGGGAGTGCATTCGGTGGAAGTGGTGGCCAAGTTACTAATGGCGCACCGTGGCATGGTGCGCCATTACTAGTTCAACTAGTAATGGCGCACCACTCCCACGGTGCGCCATTAGTAGTTTTGACAAAATAAAAAAAAATTACTAATGGCGCACCCGCGGATGTGGTGGGCCATTAGTATTTGGACACTAATGGCGTACCAACACATGGTGCGCCATTAGTATATAGTAATGGCGCACCACATGTCTGGTGCGCCATTAGTGTCAATTCCATCTATAGCCCTTTTTCTAGTAGTGAATAGCTCGTCTCTGAGATCACTTTTTTAAAATAGTTGTCGTTTTACAAGTTTATTGTTTTTCCTGGGAACTTGGCCACATATAATGACACAATGCGAAGGTTTCACAATTTTTAATTTTTTTTTTGAATTTTTCATGCCCATTTCAAAATGCGGTCAAAACGACGAGCATGACCGTTCCTAGCTAGTGGTTGAATCTTGGAAAACTTTTGGTGTTTCTCTGATTAAATAGATACTTTTGTACCTAAAAATGATTTTTGGGGAAAATAAATAGCAAACTATGAGGCAACAGTTCAAATTTGACCCACTTCCTGCTGAATCGGCGGAAATTTATCTTTTTCAGCAGAGTTGGATAAAATCTGTTGACGCCATTTGGTCAATTATGCATTAAATATGTCCTCGGCAAAAAACGTGTTCTTTGCCATCAGTCAAAACATGTGCTTTGCCGTCATCTAGACTAAAGTACAGACGGCAAAGATTGTTTTTCATTTTTTTTAAAGTGACGTCCGAGCAGAACATCTCGGCAGACACAGGAACAACAAACAAAAACAGGTTTAGCTCTCGGAGATTTTAGACTCGACACGGTGTGCTGCCTTGCATTCATCATCAGTGGTTACAGAGAAGTTACACAACTGTCCTGAAATTTTACACAAGGACCCCTAGAAACTAAAAAACAAAAGCAATCGAGTCTTCCATCGCAGCAACAGGTACTTCACCACCGGCCGGCCTTTCTCGCTGGGACACCACTGCCGCCCGCCTCGCCCTGCTCACAGGGCCGCTCGCCAGGCCCTACTCGCCACGCCACCGAACAGCCACGCACGCCCGCGCCGCTTGCCCGACAATGGTATCCACACAGCCGCCCGGCCATGCTCGCTGGTTCCTGGAGAGAGAGAGAGGGGGCACCGCCTGCCAGAGAGAGGAACACCTCTGTGGCCATCACGCGCATTGCTCGACGAAAGAGGCCGCCGCGCGCCCGAGGGAAGAAGCCGCCGCGCGCCATGCTCGCCACCTAAGCTCGTCGCCCGCGCGTCCGCCATGCTCGTTGCCCGAGCGGCCAGGGGTAGGCGAGGGCGACGGGGGCCGGGGCCGGGGCCGAAGGTAGGCCGGGCCGCAGGGCGACAGGGGACAGAGCCGAGTCCAGCGGCTGCTGGGGGCGACGGGGACTTGCACCGCGGTCGGAGGAGGCGACGGGGGCCGGGGACTGGGGGCCGGCGGGCGCGACAGGGGCCGGGGCCGGCGAGCGCGACGGGGGCCGGGGGCCGGCGGGGCGATGGGGTCGGGAACGGGAGCGTGGCGTTCTCCAGATCGAGAGGCAGAGAGACGTACTAGAGGGAGGAATAGTGGTGGGGGCGTGGGGGGTGTCGGGAGGATAAGGTGGAGAGAGGACGTGGGACGTGGGGCTGGTGGGTTTTGCCTCGTGTATTTTAGAAAAATGATTTGGTACACTTTTGCAACAGTTATTTGGTAGGTTCTTCACGAAAAAGCTCATTTTGGGCGCTCGATAAATGAAAAATGATTTTTTTTTCATCCAATGAAAATGAAAACTTCCTTAGGCAACATTGTTTGCCATTCCAATATACACCCTTGTGCACAATATGAGATCATTTGAAGAAACTATGTCATGAATGCGGCCATAAGATTGATCATTTGGCGTGAAAGCCATTGATCTCCACACGTGATAGCACGTTTCTAACAACACTTTTTTAAAAGAATTGTCGTATTGTAAGTTTATTATTTTTCCTGGAAACTTGGACACATATAATGACACAATGCGAAGGTTTCCCAATTTTTTGATTTTTTTAATTTTTCATGCCCGTTTCAAAATGCGGTCAAAACGACGGGTATGACCGTTTCTAGCTAGTGATGGAATCTTGGAAAACTTTTGGTGTTTCCCTAATGAAATAGACACTTCTATACCTACAAATTATTTTCTGAAAAAATAAATAGCAAACTATGAGGCAGCTGCAGTTCAAATACGACCCGCTTCCACCTGAATCGTTGAAAATTTGTCTTTTTCACCAGAGGTGGATCAAAATTTTTACACCCAACCATTTGTTCAATTGTGCATTAAATATGGCCTAGTATTTTAGAAAAAATATTTGGTCCAATTTTGCAACAATTATTTGGTAGGTTCTTCACAAAAAAAACCTCATTTTGGGCACTCAAAAAATGGAAAATGATTTTTTCTTCCAAAGAAAATGAAAACTTCCTTAGTCAACATTGTTTGTCAATCCAATATGCACCCTTGTGCACAATATGATATCATTTGAACAAGCTATGCCATGAATGTGGCCATCCGATTGATCATCTCGCTTGACAGCCATGAATCTTCACACATGATAGCTCATTTCTGAGAACACTTTATTAAAATAATTTCCGTATTACAAGTTTATTACTTTTCCTTTTAACTTGGTCACATATAATGACACAATGCGAAGGTTTTCCAATTTTTTGAATTTTTTATGCCCGGTTCAAAATGTGGTCAAAAAGGTGGGCATGACCGTTCCTAGCTAGTGGTTGAATCTTGGAAAAGTTTTGGTGTTTCTCTGATTAAATATACACTTATGTACCTAGAAATGATTTTTGGAAAAAATAAAGACCAAACTATGAGGCAGCTGAAGTTCAAATTTGACCCGTTTCCTACTAAATCGGCGGATATTTGTCTTTTTCATGAGAGGTGTATAAAAACTTTTGACACCCAACTATTTGGTCAATTGTGCATAAAATATGGCCTAGTATTTTATAAAATTGATTTGGTACAATTTTGCAACAAATATATGGTAGGTCCTTCACAAAAAAACTCATTTTGGGCACTCAGAAAATAGAAAATTGATTTTCCATCCAAAGGAAATGAAAACTCCCTTAGGCAACATTGCTTGCCATTCCAAGATGCACTCTTGTGCACAATATGAGATTATTTGAACAAACTATGCCATGAATGTGGCCATAAGATTGATCATTTGGCTTGAAAGTCATGAATCTTCACACATGATATCTCATTTCTGAGAACAATTTTTTAAAAGAATTGTCATATTACAAGTTTATTATTTTTCCTCGTAACTTGGTCACATATAATGAGACAATTCAAAGCTTTTCCTTTTTTGAATTTTTTTTATTTTTATGCCCATTTCAAAATGCGCTCAAAACGGCGGGAATGACCGTTCATTGCTAATGGTTGAATCTTGGAATTATTTTGGTGTTTCTCTGATTAAATAGATACTTATGTACCTAGAAATGCAATGGCAAAAATAAAGAGCAAACTATGAGGCAGCTGCAGTGCAAATTTGACCCGCTTCTTGCTGAATCGGCGGAAGTTTGTCTTTTTCATCAGAAGTGGATCCAATCTTTTGAAACCCAACCATTTTGTCAATTGTGTATTAAATATGGCCTAGTATTTCATAAGTATTGATTTGTACAGTTCTGCAAAAAATATATGGTAGGTCCTTCACAAAAAAACTCATTTTGGGCCCTGAAAATGGAAAATTGATTTTTTTGTCCAAAGAAAATGAAAACTCCCTTAGGCAACATTGTTTGTCATTCCAATATGCACCCTTGTGCACAATATTATATCATTTAACATACTATGGCATGAATGCGGCCATAAGATTGATCATTTGGCTTGAAAGCCATGAATCTTCACACATGATAGCTCATTTCTGAGAACACTTTTTTTAAAGAATTGATGTATTACAAGTTTATTATTTTTCCTGGTAACTTGGTCACATATAATGACACATTGCGAAGGTTTTCCATATTTATTTATTTATTTTTTTATGCCCGTTTCAAAATGCGATCAAAACGGCGGGAATGGTCGTTCATATCTAGTGGTTGAATCCTGGAAATTTTTTGTTGTTTCTCAGATTAAACAGCTTATGTACCTAGAAATAATTTTTGGAAAAATAAAGAGCAAGCTATGAGGCAGCTCCAGTTCAAATTTGACCCACTTCCTGCTGAATCGGCGGAAATTTGTCTTTTTCACTAGAGGTGGATCAAATCTTTTGACACCCAACTATTTGGTCAATTGTGCATTAAATATGGCCTAGTATTTTATAAAATTGATTTGGTCCAATTTTGTGACAATTATTTGCTAGGTTATTTACAAAAACTCATTTTGGGCACTTGAAAAATAGAAAATGAATTTGGCATGCTGCATCCTTGGTAGTGACCAATTTGCGATGGAGGTGCTAGAGGTGGTAAAGTAATTTGTTGGAACCGGCAAGATGGGTTTCTAGAACTGTTGATTGAGGATGCTTCATCCCCGGCGGTAAGCAGCCTCGGGAAGGTGCTAGAACTGGCGAAGGCTACAACTAGAGCACGTTGGGGTGATTCCAATGTTGAGGCTACGGTTGTGCGCGACGGCGCAACAGCGGGAGGGTCAACGATGTGTTCTATCCAATGGAGAACGAGCAAGATGGGGAAGAAAGTATAATGTGGGGGTGAATCAAATGGTTACAGAAGAAAACATCGAAGGGTCGCGAGGCGACCGACCCAAATTTAAGCCGATTGACCGGCACCTAACAGCCGCCTTTTGGAAAGTGGTATAGTCCAGTATTGCAACACAGATTTGTATGCATTTAAAAAAATCAGAGATTTGGGTCCAAATTTTGTATTTTCGAGCATGAGTCAGCCAGCCAATGAGAAGCGAGGAACCACCTCCACGCGGGTCACCAAGTTGGACACGATCTGAGCCATCCATCACGCGCCCACCCAACGGTTGATCTTCTCCTGAAAAACCAAAACCCTAACCCACCTACCCACCCACCCTTTCTTTCTCCAAATCCGATCCATCCCCACCTTCCTCTCCCTCGTCTCCTCTCTTCATCTCCCTCGTCTCCCACCGACGCCATCCCCACCCACCACCGACGCCATCCCCACCCACCACCGCTGCCCCCACCCACCGCCGACCCCCTTCCCTCGCCTTCATCCCCCATATCCACTAGGCCAGGCGCGGCCATGGCATCCCCCCTCCTCCTTCTCTGCTGGGGTTAGGATTTCCACCTAACCCTCCCCCGTTCTGGCAGCCACGTTGCTCCACCGGCGACCTCCCTGTTCGTCTCCGGTCTCCCCCACCGGCTCTCCCTCCACCCTCGACGCCCCCCCCCCCCCGGGCGGCACCACACCCTCTTCCCCTCCCCCACCTTCTCTCTCTTCCCTTGGCCACCGTGCACTGGGTCTCACACCTTGCCGCCGCCACCGTGATGGGGATCTTCGACCTGCTCGACCTGGCCGATGGCGCCTCGGGCGACGAGGCCGTCGCCCACATCGTCAAGAAGGTCTTCCCGCTCGACAACCCCAACAAGCCCACCAGGGCCACTAAGAAGGACGCCAAGTACAAGGCCAACGCCGCCCACACCCCTGACGCCCACGAGGACCCACAGCACCACCACCAGCAGCACTACCCCCAAGGTATCCAACAAGCGCGCCCCGACCCCACCCTCTCTCGATCTGTATGTTGGTCCCGATCACTACTTTCGATTCCCTGATCGGCCTGGCGACTGCATTATGGTGTATCGTGGCGTAGCGGGGGTGTTGGATTAGGGATTTGACACTCTAGATCAGTTAAATCTTTGTTAGTTCTTTAGTTTATCTAAACCGTAAAGATTAGTATAGCGTGCAACTTGGGCAAGTTCATTGTTGTTGTCTTATCTGTTATGACTTGTGATGTTGATGTGCAGTGAGCATTTAATTTTACTTGTTCTAAAATATCATCTACATTCTGCAGTCCATTGCGCTCGCGCTGTCAATATTTTGCACCAATTTGTTATTTTTGGCAATGCTCTACTATTTTTAAAAATATCGTGTCAAACATACATTTTCTTGATATTCTCTTTTTAAAACATTTTGCCACTTGTCCATCAGTTTGGACTTTTGGATTGAATGAATTGGCTGGTACACAAATTTAATATGGTGTAGAGCCAACAAGAGGTCTTGAGTTCCAAGACCCGGCAAAAACACTATCAAGTAAAAATAGTTGCAATCTAAAGTAGACCCACATTATTGCTGCTAAGGATTCCCTGCCTGGGAAGGGAGTTCATATTGAATTCCTCCTCCGCTGTCTGATGCTTTATGTCTTATGGTCGACTATCTTTTCTTTTCCAATCGTATGTGTTTCAACTGTTGTGTGTTTAGCGATGTGCCATCTGATGTCATTTAAGCTGTAGAGTTTTTGTTTGCTGTTGTTTATCTTTCTTTCATGAATTATCTTTTTTGCTAATAGAAAGGGCAGTGCTAGTTAATAAATGAAGTTGCATGCCTTTGCTTCTTCTTTATATACGTGATTTCATATGGATATAATATGTTGTTCATTAAAATTTAGATGTTGACCAAGAATATTACTTTTGTTTTACTTCTGCATTTGTCATTGCTAAGGTCTGATGCAGATACACTTTCGATAGAACAACTTCATGTTTTGAACCAATTCAATTCTGCAAAAAATTAAATGTCTCAGTTTTAATATGCAAAGAATGACATCAGGCATTCATCAAGCTGTGCTACTACCACAAGATAGACTGCTTGTTCCATTCATATGAGAATGTGCTACTGCCACGTTGATTAGGATGAGTGTACCATGCATGCTTTCCTTATTCAACATGATATGTGTCTATATGGGTTGATGTACCAAATCAAGCTGGGTTTGTCCGCCCTCTTGAAGCATATGTAGAATTGCTATATAGGTTGTAGAGGGACATGCATGGGGAAAATTTGTTCTTGTTCCGAGTTAGATTGCCATTTATGCATAGTACCAGTTCGCATGTGCAATCCCTTATTTATTTTCCAGAATGTCTTGAACTGTCGAACATTCTTCTTTAATTGTGTGATGTTATGTACTGTGGTACCTAAATGTTATTAAATGATTAATTCAGCATGCTTATGAGGAATGTTGATTATTTTTGTGCATTAGCTTCTGCTGGGATTTTTGGGTCGATTTGTACCCATTGGTCCATTATGGTGGTGATCCTCTTTATTTTATTGGCTGAATAAGCTTGATCTTGGAATGATCATGTGTATTGGAACGTACAAGATCATGTGGAATTAGTTAAGTTGGTATACATTTGTTGCATGCTCCATTAGTCGTTTATACTTGAAACCTGGCCTATCATTTTTAATAAATATTACATCATCAAAGTTGTTTTATGCATGTTGCGGGTAACTGCATACTCTCTCCTAACAGTTTTATTACTTGTTGTATGCAGGCTGATTGGAGCCTACAATCAGGCTATTTTTTTCTCCTTTAAACGCCTATTTTTTTTTATATCAGGTGCTCCTTGAGCTGTCTAAGAACAAGCAGACCAACATTTCACCATCTTCGGCCGCCCCAGGGTATTTCATCTCTTTGGCCTCTTCCAGCACTATCTTATTTGTTCCTGACTATAAATATTGATGCATGTGCCCTGTTTTAAAGTGGAAAATCATTTGCTTGTAGCTTGTACTGTCCATCTGTTGTGTTAACTTGCACTGTGCTGGTACTTATCATTTGCAAAATATATCTCCGTTTTCGCTATTATGAGAATCTCATATGCATTGTTTCCTGTTAAATCTAAAGTTTTGCAGCAATTTTTCATCGTTATGAGAATTTTATATTCATGGATTCACTTGATTATGTTTCTAAAATATCATAATCTTTTATTTCCAGATGCTGGCCTTCAGTCTTCAGGAGTTGGAGCTCTAGGAAGAAGAATCCTGAAGAAAACACACATCCAGCAATGTGTTTTAGCTCACTGGACTAGTTATCTGTTTATTTAGTTGTATTTTAGCTAAATACCAGATTTGTACTGTTATCTCACTGTTACCAGATTTGTATTTTAGCTGAAAACCAGATTTATACTGTTACCAGCAATGCGCTTTAGCTCACTGGACTAGTTATCCGTATATCTGTATCATTGTAATTTACTTTGCTTGGCTGTTGTATGAAATATTATGCCTTATTGGCTCTTTTTGAATCAAATTATCTAATTGCACAAATGTAGAAAAACGTGTGGTACAGAAAGAGTGATCCCGGCGACCTACTTTAAAATGAAAAAGAAATAAAAGAAAACTGACAAGTGGGCTGGAAAAACTCTGAGGCCCAAAAAAATGTATACTGTAAAAGACTGTGTCCCAAAAAATGAAATGGCTCTTGGGCTTGGCCCATGTAGCTGGCAAAAAATGAAAGGAAAAAATAATAAATAGGCTGAATTAACGGGCTCGACCCATATAGACACCGAATTGGACCGGGTTGATTCTTATCCACGTCAGCTTGCCACGCTGGATCCAACGTGGCCTGGGGAGGCTGCCAGTGACCAAAAATTTGGTCGTAAAACCAACAACCTTTTACATATCACAAAGAAGGTCATTAATTTCAGTTTATGACGGCCAGCTTTTGACCATCTGTTTTTGGTCACAAAAAGGTCGCAAATGAAAAACAATGACCATTCAACGACCAATAGTGATGGTCACAAGTTGACATATTTCTTTTAGTGAACCATTGCTCTTGTATATCTCTTCGCCCGCTATGTTGTGCATGCACCGTTGGTGGTAAAGCTGGAGGAAAATGTTCCTCCTCCAGGTCCAAGAGGTACCTAGGGAATAGGATGAAGAAAAACGGTCTGTCCAGCAACTTGTGTACTTTGTGTCCAAGGTGCTACATGATGCGGAGATCCGGCATCCCACTATCTAGAATATGTCATATGCCATAATTATTGCCTCTCAAAAGTTACGACACTATTTCCAAGCCCACCCAGTATCGGTACTATCCTCCTTTACCTTGGACCTATCCTCCTAAACAGGAGGCCACGGGACGCAACTCTGAGTGCACTACGGAACTGGCAGAATTCGAGATGCCATAGTGGAATACCAATAAAAAAGCTCCACATGTAAACCAGGCGTACCTTGCAATACTGAGGCAATCTGATTCGGATTCGAAGCCCATGTGATGTTGAGACATGTCCAACATGAAATGTATTGGGCAGTGGAAAATTTTATATTAATTAATGACAGAGTCATAAAGAAAACATACCAGATTGTTGCCATTGTTGTAACTTCTCATCTCTAACATATTGATGGTGTTTAGCATACTGGATAAAACAAGGCAAGCAAAATACTTATGTTGCATATCCTCTTTATATTTCAAAATGTATATGAAGTGTTTAGGTGGGATGACGTCTTCAATAAGAATTGGTAATATTCACTTGATGTAGTAATGCACCCAACGATCTGATGAATCAATATGGTTCTAGTCAAATGAACTGATGGCATGAATACATTGTATCAAAATTTGTAATTCACTCATGGATCCTTACGGTAAGGGTTATTGTGCATATGAAATAAATCAACCTCAACTTGGCTTAGGTAGAAATGAGATGTCTGCATCGGTGACATGTAAGTCCAAATAGGGGAATGACTCTGCTAGAAGTGAATTGTTCCATTTACCAAGCCACAGAGATTCATATCCTATGTTTCCCAATCTACATGAACATATCCCCCTAAAAATAATAGTAAGAGTACACTATTCTCAAATCATATTCATCCTCTCAAATTTCTCCTTGCGCACATAAACGCATGCCCAAGCTGTAGAGAGACAAATATGAGCAACAATAGTTTAAGTGTGTGTCACTGATTACTCGAGGCAACCCGGAAAAACCATCATCCATATGAAATATCTTCTCATGCATATTAGTGCTTGCTAGTCGAATAACTGATATAATCAGGTTTTAATTGGAATAGATCTAGATAAACAATATTTATAAATAATGTGTTATTATATTTCACATTAGGATATCCATTACTAAATTATTCATGGGAGTCCTTTTAGTTTGTACGGTGATAAACATGAAGTAATGATACCGCGTCGAGTGACAACCAGTTTCATGTGATGCATAATATTGGAGTAAGATTCTATAAATTTCTTTGATTGATTATTGAATGTGCATATATATGTGATTATTTATTCCTGGCCATGTCCCTTTCTTTTATGTAGCTAGTCTTCTGCTATTAATATATGCATCCGGACCAAAAATTAAGATCTTATTGTATATCATAATCAATTGAAGTCATTAAGTCAAACATGGGAATATTTCACCTTTCTTCCATGAAGGTGAGAATAAAATATGACAATCGTGAGAGTACCCCCACCCCAACCCCCACCCAACATGAGGCCACCGCCTCGGCGTGCACAGACCATCCACCCAACTAGGGCCAATTGAGGCCTCGCTGCCACCCACACCAGTAGCAACATAGGCTCTTCTGGTGGATGCCCTTTAGCCGACAAGAAGAAGAGGGTTGGAGGAGCGTGCCACAATGACAAAATCCTAATCGCCCTTGAATGGCCTACAGAGAGTGATGCGAGGGCGAATCGCAGGATGGAACTATAAATTTCTTCTCTATGCTATGGTTGATCTTGCACCATATCCTCATCTCGGTGATATCTAGTCAAGAAGGTAGAAAGGATTTTGTAGCTTCAAACAAGGTAAAAAAAATCTTGGATGAACGTAGCGTGAGGATTTGTAGAGATTAATTTGAAGAGGTCATTGGCATACTTAGGAGGTTGGCCTTGGCCACGTAGTACATTCCAAGAGCAGAAAATAAAACTAGTTTTGTGAGAGAGAAAATTTGTGTGCACCAGGATAGGATAGGATTGCTAACTCAATGATATGAGGTCACTAGACGACCGATTGCGTAAGGATGGACGATCCAAAGGATACATGTACCTAACATAGCGAGGCAGGGGGCGTTAAATATCTGACGTTCCATTGGCATGGTTTACTGGCTGTTTCTTAGGTAATAAGTTCTTGTGTTGTCGGATGTGATGTTGGACCTAATATTGGTATGGTCCAAAGGACGATATTTGTGTGAATAAGAACGACTTAACAGGTAAGATTATGATTCCCCTAAGAAAGGAAAGATTCTGATTCACGGAAAAACATGAAGGAATTTGCATATATATAGCAGTGTGACCCGCGTATTTGCGCAGCTATACTTGATATATATTATTCGTTGTTGCATTCATCTAGGATAATATGAACAACATTTACATCTCGGGACAATAAAATTAGATTTTGGCGCAAATTCAATTCCTTTTTGTATGAAGTTGTTGGCAAGTACAATGGTGTGTGATGGTGAAGGACGAAAAGGGTCATGGTATGTGTCCCATAATGCAAAAAAATATTATCTCTCATACTATTTTTCAGCTTTCGCTATTCCAGTCCTTCTCATCCCTTGATTCTATCCACAAAGATTTTTTGGAATTTTAGAGAAAATGTAAATATTTATTTCTTATACTTGATTTTTTTATTTGCCCATATTTCTATGAATACCATATCATACCTGATCCATATGCTCGATGTCTTCTCGTAATACTCCAATTCTATCTCGCTTTCCAATGTAAATCAATGTAACTATCATTGAGTGTTGCCGAGATTTGTGAAATGTTCTCTCACTCACCCTCGTCATAACTTGTTATTCTCTGTGGTGCGAATGTCATTGTTTTCTCTGGCAGTAGTTTGTCTAGAGAATGTTATCCTATTTAATTTTTCTGCATTAGTCAATAATATGCAACAAAAATTACAGGAGAAATATTGTAGCCAGAACTGTGCAGCTTGATAAAACACAATCAGAATTATTAAAAAATCAATATATCAAATTTTATATATATGAATGAATCATTTTATTTATCCACATCATAAAAGATTTATCTAGGATGTATTTTACAAAAGATTAAAAAACTCGTATTCTCGACCGACATGATAAAACTGCATATATAATTATTATCACAAACTGACAAATTTCTTGGATTTTGGTGTTTATGATTGGTTGGCGATCTTTGCATCTGTCCCTCTGACATTTTTGTTGATTTTTGTGGCTGTTTCACTATGTAGTTTGCGAATGTTTTTTCTATAGCATTTTTTCCTTGGGTAATGTTGCCTTCCTATTACTGCTGGCCTTGCGGAGTTTCTATAGACCTCATGCAAAATTATGTACTCCCTCAGTTTCTTTTTACTCTGAATATGAGCTTGTCTCAAGTCAAACTCTTCAATGTTTGACTAACTTTTATACGAAAAAATAAATACAAAATTGACATCATTAGATCCATTGTGGAATAAATTTGTCATATTATATTTATTTGGTATTGTAGATCTTGATATTTTTCCTATAAATATATTCAAGCTTTACAAAATTTGGCTTCGGATAAATATAATAAATGGAGTAAAAACAACCGAGGGAGAACATATATGCCTAAGCAAAAGTATTTCCCTTTTTTACCGGTAGGCCTTTCCTTGTCTATATGTGCCACATAGATGCAAACCCAAATGGCTAATTTCTCGATGCCTATGTATGCGATCCTTTTTGTGTGTGACCGTTGCTCACTGATTAAAGTCATGAATACTTTTGTTTATCTTTTAATCTCAACCTTTATATTAGAATCAAGAGATCGTGTATTTTTAAGATACGTCGATTTTGATTATATCTTATTAAGAATTAGTGACATATATTCCTGTTGATATTTAGATTTATGCATCAGTTCTTGTGTTTTTATTTATAAACATTTAACGGTGCGTAGTTTGTAATCATTGCATGCTGACACCTCAGTCTATCTTTTTTTTGAAGGCCCGTACTTTTATTTGTATTTCAAATATCTCCATTTATTTGTATGTTCACAGCCTTTTTTGTTTCTCATACTCATGATCCTAATCTATCGGGCAAAATATTTTTGCCTAATAGACGAGACATGTCTATTGAAGTATATAGTACTTCTAGTTGACTTTCATACGTGCAAGTATCGCTGGCCTGTATAATTTTTTAGGCGTGCTGCACTTTAGCTTTCTTGGACGTTTGGGCGTCTTGGTTCATGGCCCGATGCCAAGATGAGTGTGTTTTATTGGCTGCCTCCATCCCGGCAGTGAACTCCGGACGCGGCAGCATCACATCAAGCCATTGATCTATCTCCTTGTCTAGCCCTGCGTCGAACCCCGGCGGCTTAGGCATCGTCATCTGCATCTGCTCCGTATCTATCCCGTCGGCCAACCCCGGCGGCGGAGGCATCTCCTGCACATCCATCCGGGCGGCGACCACCTGAGACGGAGGCAGCGGCGCCATCACCATCTGCTGCATATCCATCGCGGCCTCGAACCCCTGCTCCTGTGGCGGAGGCGCCAGAAACTGCAACTCCATCCCGTCGTTGGCGGTGCCGCTGCTGCTACCGTACTCGAAGGTGCTGCCACCGAAGATCCGGGGCGGCGGCGGCGGGGCCACCTCCGCCATGCGGCTCATGTGGGCGTGCATCGCCTCGAGAAGAACCTGGTTGGCGCGATCGGAGACGGCGTCCTTCATCTGCATCAGCGCGGCGAAGAAGGCCGCCATGTCCTCGTCTCCCATGTCGCGCGCCTTGGGGTCGAACCAAGCCGCTATCTGGTCCCCCGCAGAGCGCTCTTTCGCCATGGCCTTGTCCGTGCGCTTGGTCCGCTTCTTCAACTCGGCCAGCTCCGTGCGCAGCTCGTCGAACTCCTGCTGCAGCTTCTCGAGCTTCTCGTCTTCGCCGGCAGCGCCCTCCCCCGCGAGCAAGCGGTCGTCGGCAGCGCCCTCCTCCCTCGCGCCAGCCCCCGCAGCCTCCCCCGCCAGGAAGCGTTCCACGACGGAGTCGACGGAGGGGTGGCCGAAGGAGAAGGCCCTGCCGCGGGGAGAGAAGGCGAGGGCGGCCACCTGGGCGCCGGTCAGGACCGCCAGATCCGTGGCCTTGCTGAAGAACCCCTGGCGGCGCTTGGAGTAGCAGACGAACCGGGCATCCTCCTGCTCGATCCGGCGGATGACGATCTTCTTCCGGCCGCTGCCACCTCTCCGGTTGGGCGCCGCCATTGCTCGCTTGTTCGGTGGCTAGCAAAGCGTCCGGAGAGGAATCCCTTCTTCGCTGGGCTACGTACATTAAAACTGGTGATTGGCAATGAGATACGATTGGGTATGCGCTGAGCTGTATACATTAAACTCATGCGTCAAAGGATAACTACGTACACCCTATTATTTAGAAACTATTCCTTCGCACCCACCAACGACCTTGCACGACAACAAATCACAGTAAACCATGCAACATACCGCGTCCTCCAAGCCCGACAGTTCGGTCCACCAACAAATCGGTTTGGTTCGGTTCTGTTCAGTTATAACCCAAGTCACCTAATACTTTTGGGGGAGGAAGAAATTGAGAGTCAAAAGCTTGGGCAAGTAAAGTAAATACGAGCTGATGACCAAATCAACCGTAAGATGCATACCGCACAATGGTTCTGGCCGGAGGAATTAATGCTAAGAGGAAATGACAGACGCGTCGTCGTCCTCGGAGCTCCTGTCCCGCGAAAGAGCAGCGGTGCTCGTGAGCAGACCAACGCAAAAGAGCGATGAGCACACCAGAGCCATGGGTGCCGCTGACCGCCGACGCTCAGTTTGCGTGAGTTGAGAAAAAAGGAGGCCGCGGTGCCAGCTGTGCAATTGAGCGAGAATTGTTGTTCGAGTTCCAAAGGTAGACTAACTCCGATCAGTCCATCTCTCTTATCACATGTGAGTATCCACAAAAGCTGTGTGGGCAAAACACCGCCCCTTATCGAAGAGCCAAAACTTCAGCAATGAATGGGTCTAAGACTCCCCAAGCCCCGAGGAACGCCGGATGAGACCGGGCTACACCTCCCGCTCCTACTTTCATGCAAACAAACTTTTCTGTATGAGTTGGACGTACGAGCCAAATTTTGAGATGGTGCGTCCAATGAACATTTTTTTAATCAATTGGACGTACGAGCCAAGTTTTTTTTTGTTTTGAGGGGAGGGGACGTATGAGCCAAGCTTTGAGATGGTGCGTCCAATGAACCTTTTTTCCTTTTCACAAAAAAACTCATGGATCGTCGATCGCGTTTTGACTTGGATCCAAAACAAATCCTATGTGAGTTGTTTTGGAACTCTTTTCCTTTCTTTTTTATGGTGATCGAGACTTGAATTTGTTTTTTTTAACCCAAGCAGGATACCGTGGCCTCACCATTGTCCCACCGACGTCTTCGTCCAGCCAAATCTAATTCGGATTGCTCTACTGGGTCAAAAAACAAGGGATCGGCATGTTGTATGTATCCTTCGCCCTTATTTTAAGTTCAGGGAGCAGGGATAACATTTCATGCACCCATTTAATCGCCTGCACCGGATCATACCCATCACGATCACCGATTGCGACAAGACCAAAGAGTAAACTGTATAATTAATAAATGGGGATGATCTTGCATCTATCACCATCTGAAAACATCTTATCCAGCAAGATATCGATGGATCTAGCCTCGGTAAATGAAGATCAAACCGATCCTTAACATCAGTCCAGAACTTGTTTGCGTGAATGCAGCGGATGAGCGCCATTAGTCTTTGTGCGTGTGTGCACGTGTAGACGTATTAATTATTAAATTAATTCTACTTGGTACATACTGGTCAATCAATAAGGGCCGTCGGATCGGCCCAAGGGAGGCGGGATCGGAGAGCAATCCGTGGGATGGGGTGATTGACCAATCGCAAGCAAGCAGCAAAACTATCAATTCTTTTCTTTTCATTCACTCACAATGAAAGGAAAGAAAAGAAAAGAAAAGAAAAGAAAAGAATCCCCAAACGACGCAGCGCCTCGATTCATTCATTCATTCATTCATTCCGTTCCCTTCCCCACATCGCCGCCTCGTCTCCCACATCGCCGCCGGCCATGGCCTCCGCCCTCTCCCTCTTCCTCTCCCTCATCGCCGCCGCCCCCACCCTCTCCTCCTCCTCCTCCCCTCCCCTCTCATCACAAGAGAAGAGAAGAGAAGAGAAGAGAAGAGGTCAGGCGGCGGCGGCGGCGGCCCAGATCCGCCACGGTAGCCCAGGGCCTCGACGGCCAGCGCGCGCCGGGACATGGCCTCCGACGACGCGGCCGTCAATCCAAGGTACTCGACGGGGATGCAGCTTCCTTGTGCTCTGCTCGTCCGGGCGGTTCCGCGCCCGACCGCCATGGAGCTTCCTCTTCCTCCACCTGCTCCGCGATTTGCACCACGCAGCTACTCTCTCGCCCGCCCACCTTCCCTCATTTGGTTTCCTTCCTTCCTTCCTTCCTTCCTTCCTTCCTCCGTGTCTGCTCGGCTAGGGTTCGTTCGCTGCTGGTGCTGCCTGCGCCTCTGGTCTGGTGGATTAATTAAATCTCATGCCTTGTGCCTTGTTGGTTGGTGGAGATCGGTTCCTTCCTCATTTTGATTTTGATTTTGATTTGTTGGACACACTAGAAACTGGATCAACAAGATTGGCCGTGTGTAATGAGGATTGGGGGGGATGTACACTAGTACGAGTAGGTTTCATATTTTCAAATGCAATGAGTAGAGATTCATCAAATCCCTCCTCCTCACTTGTTATGTCCAATTTGCTTGCTGCACTATATTGGACGTGTGAAAACTGAAACTTTGATCTAATATGATTTTCGCTGTGCATTTCCCCTAAATCTGTCTAGACCAGCAAATCGATCGATCCAAGTGAGAAATTAACAAAGTATCGGTTGAACTACACCGAGCTCCACCAGCCCTGCTTGTTTATTCTACCCAACCACTTGCTGTTTATTCTACGTTGCGGCTCTAGTTCATCAATTGCATGCCTACAGCTAGTCAGTTATATCATACAATTTTATATTGCCGCGCCAGCGCTTTTCATACATTTCTTTATGGCTTATTGTTGTAAGCACCAGAATCAAATAAAACATATTTATTGCGGTGATGGCTGCAAGATAGTATTTGCCATGTATTTGCCCCTCTGCTAGTTTTTAATTTATTGCAAGATAGCGATTTTGTTCTGTTAGCATTTCTCCGAGGATTAATAAAACAAGGATGTGCTATGCCTTTCATGATGGAATCCTAAGATTTTAGCGGTCTAACTCGCTCTAGTGAAATTATTTCCATTTTCTAACTATTGCCCACTGCCATTGCATATATGTCTATCTTATTATCAGTGTAAGAAGATCATTTTGTACTTACTTAGCTTAAACTATAATTATGAAAAAGTTCCCTTTTTTAGACAAGAATGTTCGCCGAATATTGACTAGCTGCATGGCAGGTGGACCGTGGCTGCTCCGAACGGTTGACTTTACCACTTGAGCTTACTTGGAGTTCACCTTTTGCAAAGTGGCATCCTCAAGAAGCCGCGTGATATTCGGCATCGGCTACAACTGCGATGAGTAAGTCCTCTGTCCCCTCTCTACCCTGCTGGCCGTCGACACGAAGGTGTTGCTTCTGGTGATTTGCTTTTAGTGGTGATGCTATTTAAGCCCTGGTTGTGGTTTTCGCGTCCTGTTTATGCCCATGCTATGGTTAATCATAGGGTTCCTGGTTAGCACTGCCGTTGAATTTATTTGATTTCTCACAGCCTATAATCATGGTTTCAGTTTACCACTATAAACTGGTTGTGCTTCTTATGAAGTTTACTTGGCCTAGGTTTGGTTATAGGGTCCTGGTTATGTCTGCCTTAAGTTCATATATGTGGTCTGGTGGTTATGCATTATTTGCTTGCTGTTAATATTTTTGATAGGGGTTTTCTTAGTTTTGGAGTTAAAACATGCTACTATCTACTCCATGATACTTGAGGCATCATTCTTTTTGATTGACGTTGTTATTTCATTCATATGGTCTTGAGCGTTGGTAATGCTGTCTTTTATAGCAGGTTATTTGTTTCCCAGACAACGTGAGCAAAAACGTACCAAAAATAGAGATGAAACTATATGGTGTTCATTATTAGGGGAAAGTTTCATTGCATTTAGTACAACACTGATGTTGGTTTCTGAGTCAGGAAGCTAGCTAGTTATTTTGTCTAGTATCTCCTGGTCTGATTTGTTTAGGCTCACAATGAGCTCCAGCAGCCCTGTTCGTAGTCAGTCGCGTGTGCCACCTTCAACCCAAGATCCAACCCCTCCAGCTTTAACCCATCATCCGCTGCCACTACTGCTAAAGGCTGGATGTCTAGTGCATGTTTAGTTGAGGTAGAAATATTCTACCCTACCACTTGTTGTTTATTGTACATGGCGGCTGTAATTCATCAACGGATCCCTGCAGCAAGTCAGTTATATCAAACAAATTTTATATTGCCGTGCCAGTGATTTTCATATTTTTTTGATGGCTTATTGTTGTAAGCACCAGAATCTAAGACATATGTAATGCGGTGATGGCTGCATGACCGATTGTTTCTCGGTTCTTCACCATGTTTTTGCCCCTTTGCCATATTTTTTTATTGTAAGAGAGCTTCTTGTCCTGTTCGCATTCGCTTAGGATTAATAAAACAATGATGTACTATGTTATTCATGATGGGATCCTGAGATTTTAGCGACCTAACTCACTGTAGTAGAATTATTTCAATTTTCCAACCATTGCCCAGCACATGTCTTATTATCAACATAAGAAATCATTTTGTATTTACTGAGTTTAAACTGTCATTATTAAAAAGTTCCCTTTTTTTAGATAAGACTGTTCACCGAATATTGACTAACTGCATGGCAGGTGGACCGCGATCGCTCCGAACGTTGAATTCACCACTTGGAACTTACTTGGAGTTCACCTTTTGCAAAGTGGGATCCTCAAGAAGGCGTGTGATCTTGGCACTAGCTAATACTCTGATGGGTAAGTCCTCTGTCCCCTCTCTATCGTGCTGGCCATCAAGCCGAAGGTGTTGCTTGTGGTCATTTGGTTTTAGTGGTGATTCTGTTCAAGCCCTGCAGCTAAGTTATATCGTACAATTTATATTGTTGCGCTAGTGTTTTTCATATATTTGTTGATGGCTTATTGTTGTAAGCACCTGAATCTAATAAGACATATGTAATGTGGTGATCGCTGCATGACCATTTGTTACTTGGTTCTTCACCATGTATTTGCCCCTCTGCCATTTTTTTAAATGATAGCTCATGTCCTGTTTGCATTCGCCGAGGCGAGGATTAATAAAACAATGATGTACTATGCCTTTCATGATGGTATCCTGAGATTTTAGCGGTCACTGCCACTGCATCTGTCTGCCTTATTATCAGTATAATAAATTGTTTTGTATTTACTGAGTTGAAACTGTAATTATGGAAAAGTTCCTTTTTTTAAGGTGAGATTATTCAGCGAATATTGACTAGCTCCATGGCAGGTGGACCATGGTGGCTCCAAACGGTTGAATTCGCCAATTGAACTTAATTGGAGTTTACCTCAAGAAGGTGTGTGATATTTGGAATCGGCTACAACTGCGAATAGTAAGTCCCCTGTCCCCTCTCTACCGTGCTGGCCATCGAGCCAAAGGCGTTTCTTTTGGTGATTTGCCTCTTGGTGGTGAAGCTGTTCAAGCCCTGGTTGTGGTTTTGGCATCCTGTATATGCCATGCCTTGGTTGATTACGGGCTTCCTGGTTAGCAGTGACGTTAATTTCATTTGATTTCTCGCTGCCTATAATCATGGTTTCAGTTTATCACTATAAACTGGTTGCGGTTGCTATGAAGTTTACATGGCCTAGGTTTGGTTATAGGGTTCCTGGTTATGTCTAACATAAGTTCATGTCCGTGGTCTGGTGGTTATGCATGATTTGCTCGCTGTTAATATTTTGATAGGGGTATTCTTTGTTTTGGAGTTAAATCATGCCACTGTCTACTCCATGGCACTTGAGGCATCATTCTTTTTGCTTGATGTTGTGATTATATTCATATGGTCTTGAGCATTGGTAACACAGTCGTTGATAGCCGGTTATTTGTTTCCAGACAACCTGAGGAAAACCGTATCAAAAACAGAGATGAAAATATATGGTGTTCATTTTTAGGGGGAATTTCATTGCATTTGTACAAAGCTGATGTTAGTTTCTGAGTCAGGAAGCTAGATAGTTATTATGTCTAGTATATCCTGGTCTAATTTGTTTAGGCTCACAATGAGCTCCACCATCACTGCTCATAGTCAGTCGTGTGTGCCACCTTAAACCCAAGACCACTTGTCCAGCTTTAACCCATCTTCCGCTGCCACTACTGCTAGGTGCTAGCTGAAGGCTGGATGTCTAGTGTATGTTTAGTTGAGGTAGAAATATCGTACAATTTTATATTGACGCGCCAGTGCTTTTCATATATTTGTTGATGGCTTATTGTTGTATAAGCACCAGAATCTAATAAGACATGTAATGCGGTGATGGCTGCATGACGATTTGTTACTTGGTTCTTTGCCATGTATTTGCCCCTCTGCCATTTTTTTATGGCAAGATAGCTCTTGTCCTGTTAGCATTCCCCAAGGATTAATAAAACAATGATGCACTATGCCTTTCATGATGGAATCCTGAGATTTTAGTGGTCTAATTCGCTCTAGTAGAATTTTCTAACCATTTCCCACTGCCACTCCATATATCTGCTTTATTATCAGTAGAAGAAACCGTTTTGTATTTACTGAGCTTAAACTGTAATTATGAAAAAGTTCCCTTTTTTTATAAGAATGTTCGCCGAATATTGACTAGCTACATGGCAGGTGGACCGAGCCTCCAAATGGTTGAATTTACCAGTTGAACGTACTTGGAATTCACGTTTTGCAAAGTGGCATCCTCAAGAAGGCATGTGATATTCGGCATCAGCTACAACTGCGATGAGTAAATCCTCTGTCCCCTCTCTATCGTGCTGGCCATCGGATGAAGGTGTTGCTTCTGGTGATTTGCATTTAGTGGTGATGCTGTTCATGTCCGTGGTCTAGTGGTTATGCATGATTTGCTCACTGTTAATATTTTGATAGGGGTTTTCTTAGTTTTGGAGTTAAATCATGCTACTGTCATTGATAGCAGGTTATTGAGGCATAATTCTTTTTGCTTGATGTTGTGATTTTATTCATATGTCTTGACTCTTGAGCGTTTGTAACACTGTCGTTGGTAGCAGATTATTTGTTTCCCGGACAACCAGAGCTAAAATTTACCAAAAACAGAGTTGAAAGTATATGGTGTTCATTATTAGGGGGGAGTGTCATTGCAGTTAGTACATCGCTTATGTTGGTTCCTAAGTCTGGAAGCTAGCTAGTTATTATGTCTGTTATCTCTTGGTCTGGTTTGTTTAGGCTCACAATGAGCTCCACCAGCCCTGCTCGTAGTCAGTCGCGTGTGCCACCTTCAACCCAAGATCCACCCGTCCAGCTTTAACCCATCATCCGCTGCCACTACTGCTAGGTGCTAGCTGAAGGCTGGCTGGATGTCTAGTGTATGTTTAGTTGAGGTAGAAATATTCTACCCTACCACTTGTTATTTATTGTACATGACGGCTGTAGTTCATCAATGGATGCCTGCAGCTAGTAAGTTAAATCATACAATTTTATATGTTTGTTCCAGTGATTTTCATATTTTTTTGATGGCTTATTGTTGTAAGCACCAGAATCTAATAGGACATATGTAATGCGGTGATGGCTTCATGACCGTTTGTTACTCAGTTCTTTGCCATGTATTTGCCCCTCTGCCATTTTTTTTGTTGTAAGAGAGCACTTGTCCTGTGTTCGCATTCGCCTAGGATTAATAAAACAATAATGTACTATGTTATTCATGATGGGATCCTGAGATTTTAGCGGCCTAACTCGATGTAGTAGAATTATTTCAACTTCCCAACCATTGCCCAGCACATGTCTGTCTTATTATCAGTGTAAGAAATCATTTTGTATTTACTGAGTTTAAACTGTCATTATGAAAAAGTTCCCTTTCTTAGATAATATTGTTCACCGAATATTCACTAACTGCATGGCAGGTGGACCGCGGTGTCTCCAAACGGTTGAGTTCACCACTTGAACTTACTTGGAGTTCACCTTTTGCAAACTGGTATATCCTCAAAAAGGCGTGTGATTTTGGCACTGGCTACTATTCTGATGGGTAAGTCCTCTGTCCCCTCTCTATCATGCTGTCGATCCAGCCGAAGGTGTTACTTGTGGTCATTTGGTTTTAGAGGTGATTCTGTGCAAACCCAGGTTGTGGTTTTTGCATGACGTACTCATGTTAAAACCAAAGTACAAAACTGCTGCTATAGAACTATGGTTTATGGTGGATTTTATCATGAATGCAACCTCAAAACTGGAAAACTCCTACCACTTGTTGTTTATTGTATATGGTGGCTGTAGTTCATTAATTGGATGCCTACAGCTGTCTGTTATATTGCACAATTTTATATTGATGTGCCAGTGCTTTCATATATTTGTTGATGTCTTATTGTTGTAAGCACCAGAATCTCATAAGAAAATTGTAATGCGGTGATCGCTGCACGACCATTTGTTACTTGGTTCTTCGCCATGTATTTGCCCCTCTGCCATTTTTTTTATTGTAAGATAGCTCATGTCCTGTTTGCATTCGCCGAGGCAAGGATTAAAAAAGCAATGATGTACTATGCCTTTCATGATGGAATCCTGAGATTTTAGCATAGATTAAAATAGCCCGTGAAATAGCCGCGATAGCTGCGCTATAGCTGCCCGGGAGCCTCGCCGCTACCATTTGCCTTATTATCAGTATAAGAACGTGTTTTCATTGAGTTTAAACTGTAATTATAAAAGGTGAGATTGTTCAGCAAAATATTGACTAGCTCCATGGCAGGTGGACCATGGTGGCTCCAAAAAGTTGAATTCACCACTTGAACTTACTTGGAGTCTACCTTTTGCAAAGTGGCATCCTCAAGAAGGCGTGTGATATACGGAATCGGCTACAACTGCGATGAGTAATTCCCCTGTCCCCTCTCTACTGTGCTGGCCATCGAGTCGAAGGTGTTTCTTGTGGTGATTTGCTTCTTAGTGGTGAAGCTGTTCAAGCCCTGGTTGTGGTTTTGGCATACTGTATATGCCATGCCTTGGTTGATTATAGGCTTCCTGGTTAGCAGTGCCATTGATTTTATTTGATTTCTCGCTGCCAATAATCATGGTTTCAGTTCATCACTATAAACTGGTTGCGGTTGCTATGAAGTTTACATGGCTTAGGTTTGGTTATAGGGTTCCTGGTTATGTACGGTTGTTATGTCGTTGGTCCAGTCATTATGCATGATTTGCTTGCTGTTAATATTCTCGATAGGGCCTTTTCTTAGTTTTGGAGTTAAATCATGCTACTGTCTACTCCATGGCACTGAGGCATAATTCTTTTTGCTCGACGTTGTGATTTTATTCATATGGGCTTGAGCGTTGGTAACACTGTCGTTGATAGCAGGTTATTTGTTTCCCGGACAACCTGAGCAAAATGTATCAAAAATAGCGATGAAATTGTATGGTGTTAATTTTTAGGGGGAAGTTCCATTGCAGCTACAACATCGTTGATGTTGGTTTGTGAGTCAGGAAGCTAGCTAGTTACTATGTCTAGTATCTCCTCATCTGATATGTTTAGGCTCACAATGAGCTCCACCAGCCCTGCTCATAGTCAGTCGCGTGTGCCAAACCCAAGATCCACTTGTCCAGCTTCAACACATCTTCCGTTGCCACTGCTGCTAGGTGCTAGCTGAAGGCGGGATGTCTAGTGTATGTTTAGTAGAGGTAGTTTATCAATTGGATGCAAGCAGCTAGTTATAGCATACTCCCTCCATCCGAAAAAGCTTGTCCCTCAAATGGATGTATCTAGCACCAAGTTAGTGCTAGATACATCCATTTGAGGGACAAGCTTGGGACAAGTTTTTTCGGATGGAGTGAGTACAATTTTATATTGATGCGCCGGTGCTTTTCATTAATTTGTTGATAGATATAGTCCTGTTAGCATTCGCAGAGGCTTAATAAAACAATGATGTACTATGCCTTTCATAGATTGAATCTTGAGATTTTAGTGGTCTAACTCAGTGTTGTAGAATTATTCCCATTTTCTAACCATTGCCACTGTCACTGCATATATCTGCCTTATTATTAGTATAGGGAACCATTTTGTATTTATTGAGTTTAAACTGTGATTATGAAAGGTTTGGTTATAGGGTTCCTGGTTATTTCTAACTTAAGACCATGTCCTTGGTCTAGTGGTTATGCATGATTTGCTTAAAAGGGCAGCCCGCTGCACGTAGCTCCCTCTTGCGCAGGGTCCGGGACAGAGTCCGACCACTTTGGGTCTATTGTACGCATTCTTTCCCTGCATTTCTGCAAGAGGCTGTTTCCAGGACTCGAACCTGTGACCTCATGGTCACAAGGCAACAACTTTACCGCTGCGCCAAGGCTCCCCTTCATTTATGCATGATTTGCTTGCTTAGTTTTGGAGTTAAATCATGCTACTGTGTACTCCAAGGCACTCGAGGCATATTCTCTAACCAAGAGGCATGTGTTGTGTAGGTGTTGTGCAATTTATACTTAGGTGGCACTTGGTTGGAGGGCGAGGTTGGTTTGCTCTAGGATATTCCCAACCACGTGGTTAGGGATAGCCTATTTTTGTTGTTTGGTTTGGTTGGATAACTATGTTGTTGTTTGGTTAGAAGGATTAGATTAGAAGTGGTTAGGGATAACTGTTTGTGTGTGTTTGTTTGACAGTATGAGGAGTAGATGGTTGCTGTGGTGAATCTTTTTGCTTGACGTGGTGTTTTTATTCATATGATCTTGAGCGTTGGTAATGTTGTCATGGATAGCAGGTTATTTGTTTTGCGGACAACCTGAGCAAAAACGTACCAAAAACAGAGATAAAATTATATGGTATTCGTTTTTAGGGGGAAATTTCATTATTACTAGCAGGGCTATTGCCATCGCGACTTTACCCATGTTAAAACCAAAGTATGAAACTGCTGGCATAACAACTCTAGTTTATGGTGGATTTCATCATGAAAGCGACCTCATAATTGGAAAGTGCAGACATGAAATCTGTGTCAATTAGAGCTACCAAAAAGGGCAGTCAAATGACCTCCTTTTGATTTCGGACAGATATTTACATATTTCAACATTAGTGCAGGAAACTAAAAAAACAGAGCCCAGTTACAAACTTATGAGCATGGATTTCGAGTCGCTCGACTAGTCGCGACTAGTCGACGACTAGTCTATTAGTCGCAAAAATATGTTCGACTCGGGTTAGTGTCGACTCGCGACTCTGAGTCGCGACTAGTCACAACGCAGGCTCGACTTCTTCCGAGTTGCTGCCCCAGAGCGACTCGCATGAGTCGCGACTCGAAAACCATGCTTATGAGAGGAGTTTTGGGAGCCGGCAAGCCCTGTACGGTCATGCCAATCGTGGGGATGCACCGTGTCATGACGGAGACGTAAGGCAGCAGCGGGATACGCACGCAGGTGCATGACAGAGCCACAGAGCCACTTTGTGGTGTGCACTGTGGATTCTTCTTCCTCTCCGACTCCTCCTGACTTGCCCATCCGGTGGCCCTCATTCTTCTTCCAGGACCGCATAGCTGGTAATTAAATGGTTCCCTCTTCTGCTCTCTCTCTTTCATGTTGTCTGCATGTCCATGGCCATCAGTCGTGGTTAACTTTGTTTTGTGTTGGCCATCGTGCCATGGTGACTTCCATGGGTTTTATGATCTGTGATGCAACATTTTTGCTTCTCGATTTCGAGGTTTTAGTGGATTTTTTACCTCAAGACTACATAGCAGTTCATTGTGGTGCACCTGCAAAGACTTAATAGCAGCCCACATTCATTTCGTTGGAATATTGTTGCTGTGATCATCTGTCTTGTTGTCACAGTATTTGTTCTTTGCTAGATTCCTTGTCTAGTATGTTCTGCTGCCTATGCGTGATCATATAGAGGATTCCTTTTTGCCTCCACGAAACATACGATCCTTTATTTTTTTCTGTTAGGAGATATACAAATGGGATGACTTCATGGTTGTGAAATGCTTAGAATCCAGAAAATGGTTGCCAATGAGATAATTTTGTCCCGAAACATTTTGTTGCATACATTATTTATAACTGGATATACTCTTCTTCAATCTCAACCCGAACAGAAGTGGTAGGGTCTCTTTTGTTTGTCGGTGATGTTTAGTCAGAAAAATGGTCAATGACTTGGGTTGCAAAATATCGGTTGAAAGTAGAGCAGAAAACATATAAGTTCCGTAAGCATATTTCATTTTTCCAACTTGGATTTTGTTTATTGCAAGATAAAAACAGTCCCGTCTACTGATCATTGAGTTGCTTTGCATGTTTAAACATGTAACCAAGCCAACACGAAGCACCTCCTATGGTACAAATGAATTTGATATACACGTCAAATGCACTTTAGTTTTGCAACAATGGCATACATATACACTCATGACTTGTTTATAGGCAAAATAAGTTTCTTTCTAGGCAGTCATCTATGGTATTCTATTCTATTTTATTTTTTCTGTTCAGAGTAGATAGTTTGCACCAACTCTTTGCTGTCGGCTGGACTGTGTCATATTGCCTAACTCATTGTTCCTAGTAGGGCGTCTCTGACTCATTTCAAAGCTCAGGGTATGCATGATGCCCCTGTTCTGTTTAAGATCAATGTGTTGATATTATTAGTTGTAAATCTGTATATGTGCATGTGCATAGTACATGTGCCATTGTTCTAGCTCAGTCAGAGTTTCCTGATAAAATTTTGTCTATAGCCTTGTTTTGTTTAACCCTTTCCCCTTCTTTCAGGTTATGTAAGCAACAGATTTTTCTATAGCCGATCCTTCGAGGTTATGTAACCTCTAAAACCTCGACTTCCGCAACAGCGGCTGCCTCTTCCTCAGTAAGGCGAGTCCATGGTCTCTCTCTCTCGGTCCGGCTATTGGTTGCTGACTCTGGTGGTGGTCTTCCAGCCACCACAATCTTATTACTGTGGTTATTTGTCTTGTTGAATATGTCACAATACTTGTGCTTCGCAAGATTTCATTGCTACCATGTTGTGCTGTCCATGATTATATAGAGGATTCCTTTCTGCCTCCACGAGAGATATGATTTTTTTCTGTTAATGGCAATGCTATTCGTCCATAGCACTTGACAACACGTTGGTTGAGAATTGCTGTACATGTTAGGATTCATGCTAGACTATTCTCGTGGATGACAATCTCCTAGATTATTTAGATATATGGCTTTAGTGTGGTTTATAGTCATGCTCCTGATGTTGCCGAGGACATCATTGGGTCGTACCTCAACCTCGAGGCGATGATGACGCCGACTCACCGCACCAGGTGGCTCTCTACTCAAGTAGCGGAACTACAATACGAAAGATGGGCAGGCCAGTACAAAGGAAATCCACTATTGTTTTCTTTCACAGCATAGTCTACTCACAATCCTCCGCCGTATACTCTATGGGCTGGGCGGGCCATGGCCTATTTTTGTAACAGGTAGCTCCGCCAGTGCTCTGCTCTGCCCTCCCACGAAGATGTTTTTTTTTCAAGTTATTGCTGCTCTGCGACTAGCATAGTTTCTAGACACTCGCACCGTGCTCCTGTTCACTGTGGACTAGTTTCTAGCTTTAGCCTAGTTGCTACTGTTAATCGACATAGTCTCCAATGTTCCTCGTTGGTTTAAACTTTTCGGTTAACAATTCACTCGCTCGCTCAGTGCACTCGAAACCTCGTCCATTCCCTCAATTACTAACTTGTAAATACAATGTGCAGTTCTGAAGAGAGCAACCTGCACATCTCTTTCTTTTTGTTAATAATTCACTCACTCAGTCAGTGCACTCGGAACCTCCTATGTTATGTACTGATGGTCCTTCATTCTCTCAATTATTAACTTGTAAATACATGAAGGTGTTATACTGAACCACCATTTTATATCTTGCCTTTTTGCTGCTTATTGTTAAGGTGTGTGTAGATGAGCTTTTGTAGCATAGATACTACATTGTTCTCCTCCTCTACATTCCCTTATTGCAGCCAATTGCTGACCCTCTGTTTGTTTGAAAAAAACTGTAGCAGGGATCGATGAGCAACTTTGCCTAGCACTAGGCCAACCTGTGTGGGACCTATCATATCCAAGATGATGGATGGGACCGGTGGTTTTTGTGATTTTGCTCGCCAAGCCGCAACCATGGAAGTAGTGATGTCTGGCCTCGGCTACAACTGCGTAGGTTAGCTTTTTTGCACATGGTTCAAGTATTTAGAGAGAGCTATCTTTTATGCGAAATCCACCATTTCTATGTGCTGTCCTATTTGTTGCTTGAACCGTTAAGTCTTGTGTAGAGATGCTTTAGGATACTTTCTCTGTATGCAGCCACTTGACCCTGTTTTCTTGGCAATAAAACTGTTTACTGCAGTGATCGAAGATCAACCCAGCCAAGTTGTCCAAATAAGCATGGATGGTGTCCTGCAGAGTATCCGTCCATCCATCTCTAAGAGGAATAAGCAGAATAATCAAAGAAGATGGCGATCTATATGAGCTGATGGGTTCATCGGAGGATGAGAAGAAGGGCCTCTTCTCTTCACCAACACAAAGATCACTCAAGCACAGGTACCCCCAATTCATCCCCAGCAAATCTTAATCGGTCTTATGGTTACCCTGGGACTAGGAGGTGCATACAAATATCATTCGAAATTAGGATGAACATCCATCTGTAGTGATGGGATTGAACGATGCATGGCCGCGGGATTCAATGGACTTCCTTTAGATTTGTGTGTTCTGGTTTGACCATGGTTGTGACTACAAACATGCTAGTTCTGCTTCTGAAAATTCATGACTGAAAAAACTGTTGTGTAAAATCTGAGCCTTTGCATTTTGGGAAAAGGAGTTGAACATATTTGAGACTCTATACCTTCATCTCTTCCATATGTTTTGATCTGGTTCTGGTTTCTTTGTGCTTCTTGACTTGTTGCACTTTCGAGATCCTCGTCGTGTTTATGTTTTCGACCAGAGAATGTAGTATCACCCTGCTTCTTTGACCTCCTGAATATAACCATGATTCTTTGCGCCACAACTGCAGTCACGGAGACCTCCCCGTCGTTGTATTTGGTGGATTCAGTTCATGCAAGCAAGCACACCGAGGATGGCTGGCTCGCACTCCATTTCAGGGGGAGTTCGGTGTACCACCTGTGGAATGACCTTGCTAGCTGCGTCGACATCATCGACGGCCAGCCCCACGTCATCATCATGGCGTCTGAGTGGGCCGCTATGGCTGGCTGACCCCACTCATCGTCAACCGGCACCACGGCAGCTGCGGCGAGAACCTCCTTATTGTTATTAGGCTATCCGAGAACCCGTGGTGAGAGCTTCTCTCCATGTCACAACTAACCAGTGAGGTGTTAAGAAGTGAACCCGTCGTCTTGATTGAATTTGTAATGCACAATGCACAGGTTGTGGTTTAGATACTATTTGCTACATGGCCAGTGATCTCCTAATGGTGTTAACAAGTGACCATATATTCATGTATAGGAAAATTTTACTTTGATGCTAGTTGTTTCTTGATAACGCTGTACTATTTCAGGATATTTGTACAATCGACTCGCTGTTCAGTGGACTAGTTGCTAGTTTTAGCCTAGTTACTACTGTTTGTCGACAATAGTATCACACTCTTGTTGTTCACCAAATGGTCGCTGCTGCACTAGTGTCGGTGATGCGATGTGTTTTCATGGACTAATTGCATAGTCTGTATTGATTGCATATATATTTGACTAGGAGTAGATAGATAGACCCAAGATTTGAGGTCTTCCCTGCCCAGGAGCAGCCAGACCCAATATAATATACGTAGTCTTCCCGTTCTAGGAATTAATCCTCCTGTGAAGTTTCTGATGACAAAATTACTTTCATGCATGCTAGACTTTTATGTCTTAAATTTCTGTTGCCAAGACCTAGTAGTATCAGTCAATAGTTGGTCACCCATTGCTCTGGTTTCTGAATCTATGCATTGCATTTTGCTGCGCAGGACTTGAGAAGGTGAAGAAAAAGGAAAAAAGCCATGTTAATTTTTCCGTTCTCTGGGTGTCGGCCGAATGGCTGTCTCGACGTATCAAGAGGCAAGATGAACCCTGAAGCCACTGGATGAACCAAGAGATCCCAATCTTATGGTTCAAACGTCTGTGTGGTGTGGGCACTGAATGGACCAAGATCCTCTCGAGGGAATATACATGCTAAACTGCAAGAAGGCCCTGGCGAATCTCGAAGACAAGATATAGGCATTTTTGTGTTTATTTTTACTTTTCCGTTGGGTGACTGTTGGTGGAATGGTCTAGGGAGTTTGTATTGTGCCGCAGAAACTTGGTATCTTTGGTCAATGTCAACAAGTAGCAGACAACATATTTGATTGGATTGGTTGAATGAATGTGTGCTTTTTCTGTTGGCTCAAATGGTTAATTCTCCATGAAAAGAATGAATGTCAGCTCGTTCATTCATTCAATTGAGTACATTAAAACTGGAACTGGTGCATGAAAAATATATCTATGTATCTATCTATCTATCTAGTATGTTTGTATGTATGTACTTTGAGTATATATACATCACTATACCGGCAAGTGTGATGATTTTGGAAAAGCAACTGTGTTTTCAATTTACCACTAAAAACTGGAGGCACCTTTTACTTGATGTTTGTATGATTTATTTGGATGTTGGAAGCCGCATTATACTAGCGTTCTAGTGTCTAGTCTTCCTTCCTGACGACTTTTTGTTTCATATAATACGAAAGAAATGAAGAAGAAGTTACTATCTTTGGGATCTGATACCGTTGTCGAAACTGTTTTCATTGACGCCTTGCACATTGCATCAGCTTGGACTTGCCAAGATTATGTGTTCTCCCTATATTAATCATCTGAGAATTACTACCTTGATTTGATGGTTCAGTTCGATCAAGTTGAGTGGGCATTAGGTATTCTAATTTGGAGCACAGCGTTGAAATATACAAAAAGTGATCCATTTGTTCTCTTCTCTAATCTAATTAGTCCAGGCATGACCGATCTGTTCTTTTTTTTTCAGTGTCGGGAAGCAGTTGCAAAAGAAAGATCGGATCCGTCCCTCCCTCAAATAACGCCAGGTAGTTTCCATCTTATCTACGTATTTCCTAGCTAGCTAATAACTCCAGTACTAGTACTTATCGTGTTTGTTAGGAAACATAACAAATCCTACATTAATTATCTCGCACTTATTCCTCCACAAAACCAGGCGCTCCCAAAACCAATGCATCCTCCTTCAATTGTTGTTGTCGATCCGCCTCCTCCTCCCCGTTCCCATCCATTGGCTGACGTGATCTTCACGCGGATCGCCCTCTGATCCAATGTCTCTCCGCGCTCATTGTTAGCCAACCGGTGCAAGATCTTCTCTATAAATATAAATCGACAACCCTTTCTGATCTGTTGCCCGCGCCCCACAAGTCGCCCCTCCCTTGTCGCTACCACCTCCTATCTCCTTCCTCACACAATGTCAAGAGATGCTCCGTCGGCGAGGCACTTCCTGTGGCCACCAAGATCTTGCCTTGCCTTGTCTCGTCACATGAGTTTTAGATCGAGCGGCACCAACATCTTGTCTCGCCGAGTGGCCACGCCGTGTCTTGGATGCCTCGACCATGCTTGTTGTGGCTGCTGCCTAGCACTTTGACTGTAAGAGCGCATCTTTTCTCGATCTAAACTTCCTTAAGGAAATCTTGGCATGGCACCACTCGATCTGATGAGTTTTCTTGTGAACCTTCTGATGGAAGAGATGCCAACACAAAGCCGCTGGACAACAAGACGCTAGGCAAGATATGGATGGAGCAAAGGTTAGTGTAAAAATAATATATGTATCAGAATTTGTTCAATGCTTCTTTGCACTGGTAAAAGATGTTTCCCAGTTGCCACATGTCCTAACTTTATAGGTATAAACAGTGATTGAACTATTTGTAGCTCAAACTTCAGAGGTAACGAGGGCCATCTGTCAGTATCTACAACCACAAATCAATTGATAAAATAATTATTAAAAGAAAGTAATTACCTTGTTTTGTGGATAACTGTCAAATTATTTGATTCAACTACTTGGTTATTTAGTGATCAATACCATGTTATTTTAACAATTTGCAATGTCATTTTAGAAATCACTGCCAGATTCTTTTTGCGAGTTCCCCCGATTTTGCAGTATAACTTTTTCACTTTGTTATGAGTTTGAACCCGTTTGTTGGTATCACCTAGTAATCCGTAGCAAAAATATATTGTTCTGAAGACAGTAGCAAAAACATGGCATATACTTTACTACTCTAGCATGTCTCCTGTGAAAGAACAAATGAAATACCTGCACTGTAGCCCCACTGTAGTGGCCATGCCTATAGACATTGTAGCATTAGTAGCGCCTCTGCAGTGCTACCGTAGCAGCACGATGTATTGTATGTACTAGTATTAAAGCACACAGGAGAGAAATTGACCGCACTTAATTAGACCACGCGCCACTATACGAAATTCTGTAGAGGGTTGGTTGGAAACTGATTGCTTTGTTTTAGAAATCAAAACTGCCTGTGAACTTGTGATAGCTTGCCACACCCATCAGATCATTCACACTGACGATCTATATGCAAGTTCAGCAACTATCCTATGAATAGGTTCAACTAGTCACAATGATGATTGAACGAAGACTAGCACCAATGCGTGCCAATTCAGTCACCATTCTAGCTAGACAAAACATCATCTGAATACATATGGCTAGCTCTTTAGACTGGATTTATGTGACACCTAGCACAGATTCAAAATCGAATGGACTACTAACAAAGTGCCAATCCAGTCCCATGATGAACATAATTATCACAAATGAAGTTAATTGTGCAAAGGGTGGCTCCAAAATTCATGGCATTATGTTGCCGAAATTTCTAGTACAAGTTCCCCCAACTTGTCGTAAGGAAACAATAGCTTTATATTAGGGTGTTAATTGCAAAATGTTTGGTGTTGTTTGTAAGAGAACAAAAGCATTAGGGTGTTAATTGCAGAACTTTTGGTGCTGCAACATATTCAGCAAGGCGTTGAGGGTGATGCGAAGCTTGGCTCAATGTAGACTGTACAGGAGGAGAAGTATATGCAAGTTCTGACTTCATCTTCGCTGCCAACAATACATGATTGGGCCAGAGAAGGAAGATGACGCCAACGCGTCAGCATGTTCAATTTGTAAAACTCTTGGCTAATGACGCCAAAGTCAGCATGTTCAAGTTGCAGGATTATTGTTGGGGGATCTGTGTGAGCTAGAGACCGTGTGATTCATTATTAACATAAACAATAGAGTCAGACATGTTGGTACATTGCGTACGTGGTTATCACAAGGGAAGTTTATTTTTTGAGGAGACCTCACAAGTGAAGTTAACTGTGCAAAATCATGGCGTTATGCTGCCGAAATTTCTGGTGAAATTTCCCTCGACTTGTCAAAATTTTGTCCTTCTTTGTAAGGAAACAAAAGCTTTAGGGTGTTAGTTGCAAAATTTATGGTGCTATTCGTGAGAAAACAAAAACATAAGGGTGCTAATTGCAATGTTAATCAAGCATTCGGTATATACGTGGGTGGGCGTCTAATTAAGTGGCATGTGTAGCTGGTCCGGCCGGAATATATATTTATGCTTATACCATGCTTTCACAAGTTCATAATTTATGTGAAACAGGCTTTGTATGTATTGAATCACTGGCAGGACCTAACTTAGCGAGACAGGGGGCGTTAAATATCTGACGTTCCATTGGCATGGTTTACTGGCTGTTTCGTAGGTAATAATGTTCTTGTGTTGTCGGATGTGATGCTGGACCTAACATTTGTATGGTCGAAAGGACGATATTTGTGTGAATAAGAATGAATTAATAGGTAAGATTATGATTCCCTAAGAAAGGAAATATTCTGATTCACGGAAAAACATGAAGGATTTTGCATAGATATTTGTATAACACAAATAATGAAATCCAACACTAAATGGAACACGTATGCTCCCAACTCCAACTCTTCTAATAATTTTGTATATGCAAATATTTGACATATACACCATGTTTGAAAAAAAAAACCATGGAACTTATACCTCTCACATTTCAAATTTTATTGAGTGGTAGGTGTATGTATATTTGCTACAATGCATATCAAATAAGACGGGAAGATGTGTATCTTGCCATATAGCTTGAATTAATTAATAATCTCTCCATCCCTTAGTAAGTGGCATAAACTTTGTAAGGAGGTTTATCTCGGGACTAGGACATGACGGCTTCATTCACATAAACAATGGTAGTTTGCACAATGTGGATGGGAACACATATGTACTCTTCCCTATAATGAAGGTTAAAATACATGTGTTTATTATTTATGATTGTTTGAATAACTTAGCATTTGTCCATTCATATGATATCTGAAATTTAAACACTTGCACCACACATAAATAAATTTACTTCATAACTATGTATCCCTATAGAATCTAGGTTGTGCAGCTGCACGGGTAGATGACTAGTATATACTATATTTGTATTGATATGAAAGAGACGACTCAGCTGCCATCTCCTTCTTCTCCCGCAAATCTCTAGAAAAACTCAACCCTCTGGAATCTGAGGCGGAGCAGCTGAAAACGATCGGATCTCTGTATCTCAAATCTCTATCAGCCGCTGGAAAACAATCCTCAGGCCAGAATTTCTTCTCCTCCCACAGATCCCTACGTATCCAGACTGTGGCTCCCCCTGCTCTAGGGCTCGCCATCTTCTTATGGTCGCCGCGCCGCACGGTTTGTGGAGGGGAGGGTGTTGATATATGCTCCCCCCACAGCTGTCCAAAGTAGGTGGCATCCACCTCCTCCCACTCACAGATAGCGGGGCCCGCCTGTAAGTCACCTGGCGCAGATCCCTCCTGACCAAGTTCTTCCCCGTGCCCAGCTCGAATTTGAAGCCCCCGTGCTTGCGAAGCACCAGCAATGGCAATGAACTCCCTAGATTCTCCTCACGGTTGGGATCCAGGACTCGAATCCCAATTTCCCCAGTCCGATCCCCACTCAATCCCTTCTGAACAATCTCCACTTCGCCCTCTGTACTCTCGATGTTGAGCATGCTTCCCTCTCCGCCCACAGCAAAATCAGATCCACCGTCAACACTGGCGCCATGGCGAAAATCCTCTCTTGCTCGTTTGCATCGGTCCTCGACATTGCATGTAGAGCCAGAGTCCTTTTGGCATCGCACAGATTTCTCTCTGCTTGGTTCCTCGCGAACACCAGGGCTTGGATCTCCGCATCTGCGCCACATCTCGGTCTCCCGCTGCACTCATCCTGTCGGCCACCGACCGCCGCCGCTCCCCGTCCCCCGCCCTCCGCCTCCTCCAGTGCAGCCCCAATCCCCACCCCTGCCGCAGAAAATCGTACCTACCGCCCGGGGTGAAGGAACTCGGTCAGGCCCCGAGTCGCTCCGAGGACCGTAGGGCGCGAGGGGCGCGGTGTCGCCGGCGAAACCTGCCCTGCAGCCAAGGCGGGAGGCGTCGCCGGAGAGCCCAGTGAGGACGAGGGGGGAGGGGTAGGTGGGGTGGGGTGGGGGTGGGGTGGGGGAGGGTCAGGTGGGGAAGGAGAGTAATCCGGTAGTCTCAGAAATTCTAGAATACTGCTCGGAGTGGCGTTTCTGGCGATTTTGATACAGATTACTACAGACTGTTCTGTTTTTGACAGATTCTGTTTTCTATGTGTTGTTTGCTTATTTTGATGCATCTATGGCTAGTATTAAGTGGTATGAACCATAGAGAAGTTGGAATAAAGTAGATATTACACCAATATGAATTTAGAATGAGTTCATTACAGTACCTAAGTGGTGGTTTTATTTTCTTATACTAACGGAGCTTACGAGTTTTCTGTTAAGTTTTGTGTTGTGAAGTTTTCAAGTTTTGGGTAAGGATTCGATGGACTATGGAATAAGGAGTGGCAAGAGCCTAAGCTTGGGGATGCCCAAGGCACCCCAAGGCAATATTCAAGGACAACCAAAAGCCTAAGCTTGGGGATGCCCCGGAAGGCATCCCCTCTTTCATCTTCGTTCATCGGTAACTTTACTTGGAGCTATATTTTTATTCACCACATGATATGTGTTTTGCTTGGAGCGTCATTTTATTTTGTTAGTATATGCTTGATATTATTTAGAATAATGTTTTGCATCTTTAGTTTCAATAAAAATGTCAAGGATGGCCTTTACCATGCTTATTTTGCTAGTATACATGTTGCTGTTTGAAAACAGGAAGTTTACCGCTGTTGCAAAAATTCCCTAGAAAAGTCAGAGAATGATATAATGTTGAAACTTTTTGAATATTGAGATCTGATAAATTTATTACAGTGAGAATTTTCTTTCATAATTTTGGAGTTCGGGAAGTATGATGAATCTTGCATTCTTTACAGACTATACTGTTTTGACAGATTGCTTTTATAGTTGCATTGTTTGCATATGTTTCCTTGTTTAATGATTATATTTGAGGATAGGAGTATTGAATATGCAGAGGCATTTAGTATGCAATGTTGAATAATAATTTTAGTGATTTGTTACAGTAGAAAATGATAAGGTTTTGCATTGGTTTATACTAACCTATCTCACGAGTTCTTGTTGAGTTTGGTGTGGATGAAGCTTTTGATAAAAAGAGAAACCATGATATGAGAGGAATTAAGGAGACACAAAAGTTCAAGCTTGGGGATGCCCAAGGCACCCCAAGATAATATTTCAAGAAGTCTCAAGCATCTAAGCTTGGGGATGCCCCGGTAGGCATCCCACCTTTCTTCTTCAACAACTATCGGTTAGTATCGGTTGAGCCTAAGTTTTTTGCTTCTTCACATGAGTTGTGTTATCCTTGCATTGTCATTTTATTTTTTTTGCTTGCTGTTTGAATACAATACCAAGATCTGAAATTCTTAAATGAGAGAGAGTCTTCATATAGTTACATAATTATTTAGCTACTCTTTGTTCTACACTTATATCTTTTTGGACTAGTTTGTCATTTACTCGTGCGCTTCACTTATATCTTATGAGTAAATTGTTGAATGAGTTGATTGTCATAAATATGAAATTAAATATGTTTCATTTGCTTATCCCATTGGGAGTAATGACTTTCTGCTACGTATGCATGCCTTTCAGATTGAAAAACATGGGCTACTTGTACGAAAGCACCATGAGAATTGTCTTAGCCCTCAGATCAGGCGTAATGTGGAGGCCTATGTCGATGACTTGGTAGTCAAGACACGGGATAAATCTACATACTTGGAAGGTGTGGCCGAAACCTTCGTAACCTACAAAAATGTGCATGAAGCTCAATCCCAGCAAGTGCGTATTCGTTGTCCCGTCCTGAAAGTTGCTAGGATTCCTGGTATCCAATAGAGAAATCGAGGTTAACCCAAAAAGGATAAAAGCCATCGAGCAGATGAGGACACATGCTCATCTTAAATATGTGCATTACCTTGTTGGTTCATTGGCGGCGTTGGGAAGATTTTGTCCAAGCTACGAGAGAAGGCTCTGCCCCTGTTCACACGCCTCAAGAGGACCAGTCCATTCTGGTGGACCCCAGAAGCAGAGCAGGCCCTCCAGCAAATGAAAGTATATCTGACTTCACCGCCTGTCATAGTGTCTCCTGAACCCTGACAACCATTGCTCTTGTATATCTCTTGGACCCCCATGTTGTGAGTGCGGCGCTGGTGGTCAAGCAGGAGGAAAATGTTCCTCCTCTAGCTCCAAGAGGGACCTAGGGAACCGTATGAAGAAAAACGGTCTGTCCAGCAACTTGTGTACTTTGTGACCAAGGTGCTACATGATGCGGAGATCCGGCATCCCACTATCTAGAATATGCTATATGCCATAATTATCGCCTCTTGAAAGTTACGACACTATTTCCAAGCCCACCTAGTATTGGTACTATTCTCTATTACCTTGGACCTATCCTCCGAAATAGGAGGCCACGGGATGCATCGCCGAGTGCGCTGCGGAACTGGCAGAATTCGAGATGTCGTAGTGGAATAACAATAGAAAAGCTCCTCATGTAAACCAGGCCTAGCTTGCAATATTGAGGCAATACGATTTCAATTCGAAGCCCATGTGATGTTGAGACATGTCCAACATGAAATGTGTTGGGCAGTGGAAAATTTTATATTCATTAATGACAGAGTCATAAAGAAAACATGTTAGGTTGTTGCCATTGTTGTGACTTCTCATCTCTAACATATTGAGGGTGTTTAGCATACTGGATAAAACAAGGCAAGCAAAATACTTATGTTACATATCCTCTTTATATTTCCAAATATATACGAAGTGTTTAGGTGGGCTGATGTCTTCAATAAGAATTTGTAATATTTACTTGATGTAGTAATGCACCCAACGTTCTGATAAACCATTATGGTTCTGGTCAGATGAATTGATGGCATGAATACACATTCTATCAAAATATTTAATTCACTCATGGATCCTTACGATATGGGTTATTGTGCATATGAAATAAATCAACCTCAACTTGGCTTAGGTAGAAATGAGAGGTCTGCAGCAGTGACATGTGATTTCAAATAGGGGAGCGACTCTGCTAGAAGTGAATTGTTCCATTTATCAAGCCACAGAGATTCATATCCTTTGTTACCCAATCTACATGAACATATCCCCCTAAAAATAATAGTAAGAGTACACTATTCTCAAATCATATTCATCCTCTCAAATTTCTCCTTGCGTGCATAAATGCATGCACAAGCTGTAGAGAGACAAATATGAGCAATAATAGTGTAAGTGTGTGTCACTAGTTAATCCATGCAACATGGCAAAACCATCAACGTATGAAATATCTTCTCATGCATATTAGTGCTTGCTAGTTGAGTAAATGATATAATCAGGTTGTAATTGGAATAGATCTAGATAATCAATAATTGTCAATATTGTGTTATTATATTTCCCATTAGGATATCCATTACTAAATAATTCATGGGGGCCCTTTTAGTTTGAAGGTTGATAAACCTGAAGTAATGATACCCTGTCAGGTGACAACCAGTTTCATGTGATGCATAATATTGGAGTAAGATTCTATAAATTCCATTGATTGATTGATATATATTCTTTTATGTAGCTAGTCTTCAGCTATTAATATATGCATCCGGACCAAACATTAAAATGTTGAAAAGTTGTGCATGCTTATCTTATTGTATATCATAATCAATTGAAGTCATTAAGTCAAACATGGGAATATTTCACCTTTCTTCCGCGAAGGTGAGACTAAAATATGACAAACGTGAGAGTACCCCCACCCCCACCCAACATGAGGCCATCGCCTCGGCGTGCACAGGCCATCCACCCAACCAGGGGCAATCAAGGCCTCGCTGCCGCCCACAATGGTAGCCACATAGGTTCTTCTGGTGGATGCCCTCTAGCCGACAAGAAGAAGAGGGTTGGAGGAGCGTGCCACAATGACAAAATCCTATTCTCCCTTGAATGGCCTGCAGAGAATGATGCAAGAGCGAATCGCAGGATGGAACTATCAATTTCTTCTCTATGCTATGGTTGATCTTGCGCCATATCCTCATCTTGGTGATATCTAGTCCAGCTGGTAGAAAGGACTTTTGTAGCTTCTAACAAGATATCTATCCTTTTTGCTGCTTACTGTTAATTTGTGTGTAGATGAGCTGCTGTAGGATAGATACTACATTGTTCCGCTCCTCTGTACCATTGTTGCAGCCAGCTGCTGACCCTTTGTTTGTTGAAAGAACTGTATGTTTGCTGTAGTGATCGATGAACAACTTTGCCAAGCATTAGGCCAACCTGAGTGTGGGCCCCATCACATCCAAGATGATGGACGGGACCGGTGTTGTTTTTTTGTGATTTTGCTTGCCTAGCCGCAACCATGAAAGTGGTGATGTCTGGCCTCGGCTACAACTGCGCAGGTGAGCTTCTTTGCACATGGTTCAAAAATTTAGAGAGAGCTATCTTTTAGATGAAATCACCATTCTATATTTGTCCTATTTGCTGCTTGAATCATTAAGTTGCGTATTGAGCTGCTGTAGGATGCATTATCGTGCGCTATACTTTCTCTATATGCAGCCACTTGACCATGTTTTGTTGGCAAAAGAACTGTTTGCTGCAGCGATTGAAGATAAACCCTGCCAAGTTGTCCAAATAAGCACTCCATGGATGGAATCCTGCAGTTTATTTTCCTGAATGTCTTGAACTGTCGAACATTCTTCTTTAATTGTGTGATGTTATGTACTGTGGTACCTAAATGTTATTAAATGATTAATTCAGCATGCTTATGAGGAATGTTGATTATTTTTGTGCATTAGCTTCTGCTGGGATTTTTGGGTCGATTTGTACCCATTGGTCCATTATGGTGGTGATCCTCTTTATTTTATTGGCTGAATAAGCTTGATATTGGAATGATCATGTGTATTGGAACGTACAAGATCATGTGGAATTAGTTAAGTTGGTATACATTTGTTGCATGCTCCATTAGTCGTTTATACTTGAAACCTGGCCTATCATTTTTAATAAATATTACATCATCAAAGTTGTTTTATGCATGTTGCGGGTAACTGTATACTCTCTCCTAACAGTTTTATTACTTGTTGTATGCAGGCTGATTGGAGCCTACAATCAGGCTATTTTTTCTCCTTTAAACGCCTATTTTTTTGATATCGGGTGCTCCTTGAGCTGTCTAAGAACAAGCAGACCAACATTTCACCATCTTCGGCCGCCCCAGGGTATTTCATCTCTTTGGCCTCTTCCAGCACTATCTTCTTTGTTCCTGACTATAAATATTGATGCATGTGCCCTGTTTTAAAGTGGAAAATCATTTGCTTGTAGCTTGTACTGTCCATCTGTTGTGTTAACTTGCACTGTGCTGGTACTTATCATTTGCAAAATATATCTCCGTTTTCGCTATTATGAGAATCTCATATGCATTGTTTCCTGTTAAATCTAAAGTTTTGCAGCAATTTTTCATCGTTATGAGAATTTTATATTCATGGATTCACTTGATTATGTTTCTAAAATATCATAATCTTTTATTTCCAGATGCTGGCCCTCAGTCTTCAGGAGTTGGAGCTCTAGGAAGAAGAATCCTGAAGAAAACACACATCCAGCAATGCGTTTTAGCTCACTGGACTAGTTATCTGTTTATTTAGTTGTATTTTAGCTAAATACCAGATTTGTACTGTTATCTCACTGTTACCAGATTTGTATTTTAGCTGAAAACCAGATTTGTACTGTTACCAGCAATGCGCTTTAGCTCACTGGACTAGTTATCTGTATATCTGTATCATTGTAATTTACTTTGCTTGGCTGTTGTATGAAATATTATGCCTTATTGGCTCTTTTTGAATCAAATTATCTAATTGCACAAATGTAGAACAAACGTGTGGTACAGAAAGAGTGATCCTGGCGACCTACTTTAAAATGAAAAAGAAATAAAAGAAAACTGACAAGTGGGCTGGAAAACCTCTGAGGCCCAAAAAAATGTATACTGTAAAAGACTGTGTCCCAAAAAATGAAATGGCTCTTGGGCTTGGCCCATGTAGCTGGCAAAAAATGAAATGAAAAAATAATAAATAGGATGAATTAACGGGCTCGACCCATATAGACACCGAATTGGACCGGGTTGATTCTTATCCACGTCAGCTTGCCACGCTGGATCCAACGTGGCCTGGGGAGGCTGCCAGTGACCGAAAATTTGGTCGTAAAACCAACAACCTTTTACATATCACAAAGAAGGTCATTAATTTCAGTTTATGACGGCCAGCTTTTGACCATCTGTTTTTGGTCACAAAAAGGTCGCAAATGAAAAACAATGACCATTCAACGACCAATAGTGATGGTCACAAGTTGACATATTTCTTTTAGTGAACCATTGCTCTTGTATATCTCTTCGCCCGCTATGTTGTGCATGCACCGTTGGTGGTAAAGCTGGAGGAAAATGTTCCTCCTCCAGGTCCAAGAGGTACCTAGGGAATAGGATGAAGAAAAACGGTCTGTCCAGCGACTTGTGTACTTTGTGTCCAAGGTGCTACATGATGCGGAGATCCGGCATCCCACTATCTAGAATATGTCATATGCCATAATTATTGCCTCTCAAAAGTTACGACACTATTTCCAAGCCCACCCAGTATCGGTACTATCCTCCTTTACCTTGGACCTATCCTCCTAAACAGGAGGCCACGGGACGCAACTCTGAGTGCACTACGGAACTGGCAGAATTCGAGATGCCATAGTGGAATAACAATAAAAAAGCTCCACATGTAAACCAGGCGTACCTTGCAATATTGAGGCAATCTGATTCGGATTCGAAGCCCATGTGATGTTGAGACATGTCCAACATGAAATGTATTGGGCAGTGGAAAATTTTATATTAATTAATGACAGAGTCATAAAGAAAACATACCAGATTGTTGCCATTGTTGTAACTTCTCATCTCTAACATATTGATGGTGTTTAGCATACTGGATAAAACAAGGCAAGCAAAATACTTATGTTGCATATCCTCTTTATATTTCAAAATATATATGAAGTGTTTAGGTGGGATGACGTCTTCAATAAGAATTGGTAATATTCACTTGATGTAGTAATGCACCCAACGATCTGATGAATCAATATGGTTCTAGTCAAATGAACTGATGGCATGAATATATTCTATCAAAATTTGTAATTCACTCATGGATCCTTACGGTAAGGGTTATTGTGCATATGAAATAAATCAACCTCAACTTGGCTTAGGTAGAAATGAGATGTCTGCATCAGTGACATGTAAGTCCAAATAGGGGAACGACTCTGCTAGAAGTGAATTGTTCCATTTACCAAGCCACAGAGATTCATATCCTATGTTTCCCAATCTACATGAACATATCCCCCTAAAAATAATAGTAAGAGTACACTATTCTCAAATCATATTCATCCTCTCAAATTTCTCCTTGCGCACATAAACGCATGCCCAAGCTGTAGAGAGACAAATATGAGCAACAATAGTTTAAGTGGGTGTCACTGATTAATCGAGGCAACCCAGAAAAACCATCATCCATATGAAATATCTTCTCATGCATATTAGTGCTTGCTAGTCGAATAACTGATATAATCAGGTTTTAATTGGAATAGATCTAGATAAAAAATATTTATAAATAATGTGTTATTATATTTCACATTAGGATATCCATTACTAAATTATTCATGGGAGTCCTTTTAGTTTGTACGGTGATAAACATGAAGTAATGATACCGCGTCGAGTGACAACCAGTTTCATGTGATGCATAATATTGGAGTAAGATTCTATAAATTTCTTTGATTGATTATTGAATGTGCATATATATGTGATTATTTATTCCTGGCCATGTCCCTTTCTTTTATGTAGCTAGTCTTCTGCTATTAATATATGCATCCGGACCAAAAATTAAGATCTTATTGTATATCATAATCAATTGAAGTCATTAAGTCAAACATGGGAATATTTCACCTTTCTTCCATGAAGGTGAGAATAAAATATGACAATCGTGAGAGTACCCCCACCCCAACCCCCACCCAACATGAGTCCACCGCCTCGGCGTGCACAGACCATCCACCCAACTAGGGCCAATTGAGGCCTCGCTGCCACCCACACCAGTAGCAACATAGGCTCTTCTGGTGGATGCCCTGTAGCCGACAAGAAGAAGAGGGTTGGAGGAGCGTGCCACAATGACAAAATCCTAATCGCCCTTGAATGGCCTACAGAGAGTGATGCGAGGGCGAATCGCAGGATGGAACTATAAATTTCTTCTCTATGCTATGGTTGATCTTGCACCATATCCTCATCTCGGTGATATCTAGTCAAGAAGGTAGAAAGGATTTTGTAGCTTCAAACAAGGTAAAAAAAATCTTGGATGAACGTAGCGTGAGGATTTGTAGAGATTAATTTGAAGAGGTCATTGGCATACTTAGGAGGTTGGCCTTGGCCACGTAGTACATTCCAAGAGCAGAAAATAAAACTAGTTTTGTGAGAGAGAAAATTTGTGTGCACCAGGATAGGATAGGATTGCTAACTCAATGATATGAGGTCACTAGACGACCGATTGCGTAAGGATGGACGATCCAAAGGATACATGTACCTAACATAGCGAGGCAGGGGGCGTTAAATATCTGACGTTCCATTGGCATGGTTTACTGGCTGTTTCTTAGGTAATAAGTTCTTGTGTTGTCGGATGTGATGTTGGACCTAATATTTGTATGGTCCAAAGGACGATATTTGTGTGACTAAGAACGACTTAACAGGTAAGATTATGATTCCCCTAAGAAAGGAAAGATTCTGATTCACGGAAAAACATGAAGGACTTTGCATATATATAGCAGTGTGACCCGCGTATTTGCGCAGCTATACTTGATATATATTATTCGTTGTTGCATTCATCTAGGATAATATGAACAACATTTACATCTCAGGACAATAAAATTAGATTTTGGCGCAAATTCAATTCCTTTTTGTATGAAGTTGTTGGCAAGTACAATGGTGTGTGATAGTGAAGGACGAAAAGGGTCATGGTATGTGTCCCATAATGCAAAAAAAATATTATCTCTCATACTATTTTTCAGCTTTCGCTATTCCAGTCCTTCTCATCCCTTGATCCTATCCACAAAGATTTTTTGGATCTTTAGAGAAAATGTAAATATTTATTTCTTATACTTGATTTTTTTATTTGCCCATATTTCTATGAATACCATATCATACCTGATCCATATGCTCGATGTCTTCTCGTAATACTCCAATTCTATCTCGCTTTCCAATGTAAATCAATGTAACTATCATTGAGTGTTGCCGAGATTTGTGAAATGTTCTCTCACTCACCCTCGTCATAACTTGTTATTCTCTGTGGTGCGAATGTCATTGTTTTCTCTGGCAGTAGTTTGTCTAGAGAATGTTATCCTATTTAATTTTTCTGCATTAGTCAATAATATGCAACAAAAATTACAGGAGAAATATTGTAGCCAGAATGTGCAGCTTGATAAAACACAATCAGAATTATTAAAAAATCAATATATCAAATTTTATATATATGAATGAATCATTTTATTTATCCACATCATAAAAGATTTATCTAGGATGTATTTTACAAAATATTAAAAAACTCGTATTCTCGACCGACATGATAAAACTGCATATATAATTATTATCACAAACTGACAAATTTCTTGGATTTTGGTGTTTATGATTGGTTGGCGATCTTTGCATCTGTCCCTCTGACATTTTTGTTGATTTTTGTGGCTGTTTCACTATGTAGTTTGCGAATGTTTTTTCTATAGCATTTTTTCCTTGGGTAATGTTGCCTTCCTATTACTGCTGGCCTTGCGGAGTTTCTATAGACCTCATGCAAAATTATGTACTCCCTCAGTTTCTTTTTACTCTGAATATGAGCTTGTCTCAAGTCAAACTCTTCAATGTTTGACTAACTTTTATACGAAAAAATAAATACAAAATTGACATCATTAGATCCATTGTGGAATAAATTTGTCATATTATATTTATTTGGTATTGTAGATCTTGATATTTTTCCTATAAATATATTCAAGCTTTACAAAATTTGGCTTCGGATAAATATAATAAATGGAGTAAAAACAACCGAGGGAGAACATATATGCCTAAGCAAAAGTATTTCCCTTTTTTACCGGTAGGCCTTTCCTTGTCTATATGTGCCACATAGATGCAAACCCAAATGGCTAATTTCTCGATGCCTATGTATGCGATCCTTTTTGTGTGTGACCGTTGCTCACTGATTAAAGTCATGAATACTTTTGTTTATCTTTTAATCTCAACCTTTATATTAGAATCAAGAGATCGTGTATTTTTAAGATACGTCGATTTTGATTATATCTTATTAAGAATTAGTGACATATATTCCTGTTGATATTTAGATTTATGCATCAGTTCTTGTGTTTTTATTTATACACATTTAACGGTGCGTAGTTTGTAATCATTGCATGCTGACACCTCAGTCTATCTTTTTTTTGAAGGCCCGTACTTTTATTTGTATTTCAAATATCTCCATTTATTTGTATGTTCACAGCCTTTTTTGTTTCTCATACTCATGATCCTAATCTATCGGGCAAAATATTTTTGCCTAATAGACGAGACATGTCTATTGAAGTATATAGTACTTCTAGTTGACTTTCATACGTGCAAGTATCGCTGGCCTGTATAATTTTTTAGGCGTGCTGCACTTTAGCTTTCTTGGACGTTTGGGCGTCTTGGTTCATGGCCCGATGCCAAGATGAGTGTGTTTTATTGGCTGCCATGCTACAGGCGAGAGTCCGGGTGTAGTTCATGTTGCATGTTGGTATCTTTTTTTAAAAAAAATTGCACATGTATTGTATTACGGATTTTGAATTTGCTAACCACATGCCCCATGCGGTTTTTGCATGTATAGTTTTTATTTGCATATACATATGTCATATGGATGTAGCTCCTCTGACGTGACTTGTTTGTACCAAATATAGTCGTATGTATTTTTGAATCTTTTAAATCTCAGCCATTAAAAATTCTGTTAAACGGTGTCAAAATTGTAGATTATGTGAGTGCATGTGATGGCTCGTTTGTCCCTTATTTTAGTAATAGTATACACAGTAATTAATAGATAGATGTATCCAGCACAGATCGACCTTTGTATTTCATTCATATCGGTGCAATACAGATTACAACCCATTAATGCATGATAAGGAAAGGAAATGGCCAAATAAAAATATTGACGAAATATTTAATTTCGTCCAGATCCAGGGTAGATGCAGAGCATGTACCAAAGATTGACGCGACGACTTCATTTCAAATCAAAAAAAAAAGATTAACGCGAAGACTTAAGTAGAAGATGCATATGTAAACTAGGCATACGAAACTATTGTCCATATGCACTGGACTCGGGCTCTCAGTACGGGAAGCCGGCGTTGGGTTGATGGAGCCCCTGCTGCACCGTCTCCATCCCGGCAGTGAACTCCGGACGCGGCAGCATCACATCAAGCCATTGATCTATCTCCTTGTCTAGCCCTGCGTCGAACCCCGGCGGCTTAGGCATCGTCATCTGCATCTGCTCCGTATCCATCCCGGCGGCCAACCCCGGCAGCGGAGGCATCTCCTGCACATCCATCCGGGCGGCGACCACCTGAGACGGAGGCAGCGGCGCCATCACCATCTGCTGCATATCCATCGCGGCCTCGAATCCCTGCTCCTGTGGCGGAGGCGCCAGAAACTGGAACTCCATCCCGTCGTTGGTGGTGCCGCTGCTGCTACCGAACTCCAAGGGCTGCCGAGATCCGGGGCGGCGGCGGCGGGGCCACCTCCGCCATGCGGCTCATGTGGGCGTGCATCGCCTCGAGGAGAACCTGGTTGGCGCGATCGGAGACGGCGTCCTTCATCTGCATCAGCGAGGCGAAGAAGGCCGCCATGTCCTCGTCTCCCATGTCGCGCGCCTTGGGGTCGAACCAAGCCGCTATCTGGTCCCCCGCAGAGCGCTCTTTCGCCATGGCCTTGTCCGTGCGCTTGGTCCGCTTCTTCAACTCGACCAGCTCCGTGCGCAGCTCGTCGAACTCCTGCTGCAGCTTCTCGAGCTTCTCGTCTTCGCCGGCAGCGCCCTCCCCCGCCAGCAAGCGGTCGTCGGCAGCGCCCTCCTCCCTCGCGCCAGCCCCCGCAGCCTCCCCCGCCAGGAAGCGTTCCACGACGGAGTCGACGGAGGGGTGGCCGAAGGAGAAGGCCCTGCCGCGGGGAGAGAAGGCGAGGGCGGCCACCTGGGCGCCGGTCAGGACAGCCAGATCCGTGGCCTTGCTGAAGAACCCCTGGCGGCGCTTGGAGTAGCAGACGAACCGGGCATCCTCCTGCTCGATCCAGCGGATGACGATCTTCTTCCGGCCGCTGCCACCTCTCCGGTTGGGCGCCGCCATTGCTCGCTTGTTCGGTGGCTAGCAAAGCGTCCGGAGAGGAATCCCTTCTTCGCTGGGCTACGTACATTAAAACTGGTGATTGGCAATGAGATACGATTGGGTATGCGCTGAGCTGTATACATTAAACTCACGCGTCAAAGGATAACTACGTACACCCTATTATTTAGAAACTATTCCTTCGCACCCACCAACGACCTTGCATGACAACAAATCACAGTAAACCATGCAACATACCGCGTCCTCCAAGCCCGACAGTTCGGTCCACCAACAAATCGGTTTGGTTCGGTTCTGTTCGGTTATAACCCAAGTCACCTAATACTTTTGGGGGAGGAAGAAATCGAGAGTCAAAAGCTTGGGCAAGTAAAGTAAATACGAGCTGATGACCAAATCAACCGTAAGATGCATACCGCACAATGGTTCTGGCCGGAGGAATTAATGGTAAGAGGAAATGACAGACGCGTCGTCGTCCTCGGAGCTCCTGTCCCGCGAAAGAGCAGCGGTGCTCGTGAGCAGACCAACGCAAAAGAGCGATGAGCACACCAGAGCCATGGGTGCCGCTGGCCGCCAACGCTCAGTTTGCGTGAGTTGAGAAAAAAGGAGGCCGCGGTGCTAGCTGTGCAATTGAGCGAGAATTGTTGTTCGAGTTCCAAAGGTAGACTAACTCCGATCAGTCCATCTCTCTTATCACATGTGAGTATCCACAAAAGCTGTGTGGGCAAAACACCGCCCCTTATCGAAGAGCCAAAACTTCAGCAATGAATGGGTCTAAGACTCCTCAAGCCCCGAGGAACGCCGGATGAGACCGGGCTACACCTCCCGCTCCTACTTTCATGCAAACAAACTTTTCTGTATGAGTTGGACGTACGAGCCAAATTTTGAGATGGTGCGTCCAATGAACATTTTTTTAATCAATTGGACGTACGAGCCAAGTTTTTTTTTGTTTTGAGGGGAGGGGACGTATGAGCCAAGCTTTGAGATGGTGCGTCCAATGAACCTTTTTTCCTTTTCACAAAAAAACTCATGGATCGTCGATCGCGTTTTGACTTGGATCCAAAACAAATCCTATGTGAGTTGTTTTGGAACTCTTTTCCTTTCTTTTTTATGGTGATCGAGACTTGAATTTGTTTTTTTTTAACCCAAGCAGGATACCGTGGCCTCACCATTGTCCCACCGACGTCTTCATCCAGCCAAATCTAATTCGGATTGCTCTACTGGGTCAAAAAACAAGGGATCGGCATGTTGTATGTATCCTTCGCCCTTATTTTAAGTTCAGGGAGCAGGGATAACATTTCATGCACCCATTTAATCGCCTGCACCGGATCATACCCATCACGATCACCGATTGCGACAAGACCAAAGAGTAAACTGTATAATTAATAAATGGGGATGATCTTGCATCTATCACCATCTGAAAACATCTTATCCAGCAAGATATCGATGGATCTAGCCTCGGTAAATGAAGATCAAACCGATCCTTAACATCAGTCCAGAACTTGTTTGCGTGAATGCAGCGGATGAGCGCCATTAGTCTTTGTGCGTGTGTGCACGTGTAGACGTATTAATTATTAAATTAATTCTACTTGGTACATACTGGTCAATCAATAAGGGCCGTCGGATCGGCCCAAGGGAGGCGGGATCGGAGAGCAATCCGTGGGATGGGGTGATTGACCAATCGCAAGCAAGCAGCAAAACTATCAATTCTTTTCTTTTCATTCACTCACAAGGAAAGGAAAGAAAAGAAAAGAAAAGAAAAGAAAAGAAAAGAAAAGAATCCCCAAACGACGCAGCGCCTCGATTCATTCATTCATTCATTCATTCCGTTCCCTTCCCCACATCGCCGCCTCGTCTCCCACATCGCCGCCGGCCATGGCCTCCGCCCTCTCCCTCTTCCTCTCCCTCATCGCCGCCGCCCCCACCCTCTCCTCCTCCTCCTCCCCTCCCCTCTCATCACAAGAGAAGAGAAGAGAAGAGAAGAGAAGAGGTCAGGCGGCGGCGGCGGCGGCCCAGATCCGCCACGGTAGCCCAGGGCCTCGACGGCCAGCGCGCGCCGGGACATGGCCTCCGACGACGCGGCCGTCAATCCAAGGTACTCGACGGGGATGCAGCTTCCTTGTGCTCTGCTCGTCCGGGCGGTTCCGCGCCCGACCGCCATGGAGCTTCCTCTTCCTCCACCTGCTCCGCGATTTGCACCACGCAGCTACTCTCTCGCCCGCCCACCTTCCCTCATTTGGTTTCCTTCCTTCCTTCCTTCCTTCCTTCCTCCGTGTCTGCTCGGCTAGGGTTCGTTCTCTGCTGGTGCTGCCTGCGCCTCTGGTCTGGTGGATTAATTAAATCTCACGCCTTGTGCCTTGTTGGTTGGTGGAGATCGGTTCCTTCCTCATTTTGATTTTGATTTTGATTTGTTGGACACACTAGAAACTGGATCAACAAGATTGGCCGTGTGTAATGAGGATTGGGGGGATGTACACTAGTACGAGTAGGTTTCATATCTTCAAATGCAATGAGTAGAGATTCATCAAATTCCTCCTCCTCACTTGTTATGTCCAATTTGCTTGCTGCACTATATTGGACGTGTGAAAACTGAAACTTTGATCTAATATGATTTTCGCTGTGCATTTCCCCTAAATCTGTCTAGACCAGCAAATCGATCGATCCAAGTGAGAAATTAACAAAGTATCGGTTGAACTACACCGAGCTCCACCAGCCCTGCTTGTTTATTCTACCCAACCACTTGCTGTTTATTCTACGTTGCGGCTCTAGTTCATCAATTGCATGCCTACAGCTAGTCAGTTATATCATACAATTTTATATTGCCGCGCCAGCGCTTTTCATACATTTCTTTATGGCTTATTGTTGTAAGCACCAGAATCAAATAAAACATATTTATTGCGGTGATGGCTGCAAGATAGTATTTGCCATGTATTTGCCCCTCTGCTAGTTTTTAATTTATTGCAAGATAGCGATTTTGTTCTGTTAGCATTTCTCCGAGGATTAATAAAACAAGGATGTGCTATGCCTTTCATGATGGAATCCTAAGATTTTAGCGGTCTAACTCGCTCTAGTGAAATTATTTCCATTTTCTAACTATTGCCCACTGCCATTGCATATATGTCTATCTTATTATCAGTGTAAGAAGATCATTTTGTACTTACTTAGCTTAAACTGTAATTATGAAAAAGTTCCCTTTTTTAGACAAGAATGTTCGCCGAATATTGACTAGCTGCATGGCAGGTGGACCGTGGCTGCTCCGAACGGTTGACTTTACCACTTGAGCTTACTTGGAGTTCACCTTTTGCAAAGTGGCATCCTCAAGAAGCCGCGTGATATTCGGCATCGGCTACAACTGCGATGAGTAAGTCCTCTGTCCCCTCTCTACCCTGCTGGCCGTCGACACGAAGGTGTTGCTTCTGGTGATTTGCTTTTAGTGGTGATGCTATTTAAGCCCTGGTTGTGGTTTTCGCGTCCTGTTTATGCCCATGCTATGGTTAATCATAGGGTTCCTGGTTAGCACTGCCGTTGAATTTATTTGATTTCTCACAGCCTATAATCATGGTTTCAGTTTACCACTATAAACTGGTTGTGCTTCTTATGAAGTTTACTTGGCCTAGGTTTGGTTATAGGGTCCTGGTTATGTCTGCCTTAAGTTCATATATGTGGTCTGGTGGTTATGCATTATTTGCTTGCTGTTAATATTTTTGATAGGGGTTTTCTTAGTTTTGGAGTTAAAACATGCTACTATCTACTCCATGATACTTGAGGCATCATTCTTTTTGATTGACGTTGTTATTTCATTCATATGGTCTTGAGCGTTGGTAATGCTGTCTTTTATAGCAGGTTATTTGTTTCCCAGACAACGTGAGCAAAAACGTACCAAAAATAGAGATGAAACTATATGGTGTTCATTATTAGGGGAAAGTTTCATTGCATTTAGTACAACACTGATGTTGGTTTCTGAGTCAGGAAGCTAGCTAGTTATTTTGTCTAGTATCTCCTGGTCTGATTTGTTTAGGCTCACAATGAGCTCCAGCAGCCCTGTTCGTAGTCAGTCGCGTGTGCCACCTTCAACCCAAGATCCAACCCCTCCAGCTTTAACCCATCATCCGCTGCCACTACTGCTAAAGGCTGGATGTCTAGTGCATGTTTAGTTGAGGTAGAAATATTCTACCCTACCACTTGTTGTTTATTGTACATGGCGGCTGTAATTCATCAACGGATCCCTGCAGCAAGTCAGTTATATCAAACAAATTTTATATTGCCGTGCCAGTGATTTTCATATTTTTTTGATGGCTTATTGTTGTAAGCACCAGAATCTAAGACATATGTAATGCGGTGATGGCTGCATGACCGATTGTTTCTCGGTTCTTCACCATGTTTTTGCCCCTTTGCCATATTTTTTATTGTAAGAGAGCTTCTTGTCCTGTTCGCATTCGCTTAGGATTAATAAAACAATGATGTACTATGTTATTCATGATGGGATCCTGAGATTTTAGCGACCTAACTCACTGTAGTAGAATTATTTCAATTTTCCAACCATTGCCCAGCACATGTCTTATTATCAACATAAGAAATCATTTTGTATTTACTGAGTTTAAACTGTCATTATTAAAAAGTTCCCTTTTTTTAGATAAGACTGTTCACCGAATATTGACTAACTGCATGGCAGGTGGACCGCGATCGCTCCGAACGTTGAATTCACCACTTGGAACTTACTTGGAGTTCACCTTTTGCAAAGTGGGATCCTCAAGAAGGCGTGTGATCTTGGCACTAGCTAATACTCTGATGGGTAAGTCCTCTGTCCCCTCTCTATCGTGCTGGCCATCAAGCCGAAGGTGTTGCTTGTGGTCATTTGGTTTTAGTGGTGATTCTGTTCAAGCCCTGCAGCTAAGTTATATCGTACAATTTATATTGTTGCGCTAGTGTTTTTCATATATTTGTTGATGGCTTATTGTTGTAAGCACCTGAATCTAATAAGACATATGTAATGTGGTGATCGCTGCATGACCATTTGTTACTTGGTTCTTCACCATGTATTTGCCCCTCTGCCATTTTTTTAAATGATAGCTCATGTCCTGTTTGCATTCGCCGAGGCGAGGATTAATAAAACAATGATGTACTATGCCTTTCATGATGGTATCCTGAGATTTTAGCGGTCACTGCCACTGCATCTGTCTGCCTTATTATCAGTATAATAAATTGTTTTGTATTTACTGAGTTGAAACTGTAATTATGGAAAAGTTCCTTTTTTAAGGTGAGATTATTCAGCGAATATTGACTAGCTCCATGGCAGGTGGACCATGGTGGCTCCAAACGGTTGAATTCGCCAATTGAACTTACTTGGAGTTTACCTCAAGAAGGTGTGTGATATTTGGAATCGGCTACAACTGCGAATAGTAAGTCCCCTGTCCCCTCTCTACCGTGCTGGCCATCGAGCCAAAGGCGTTTCTTTTGGTGATTTGCCTCTTGGTGGTGAAGCTGTTCAAGCCCTGGTTGTGGTTTTGGCATCCTGTATATGCCATGCCTTGGTTGATTACGGGCTTCCTGGTTAGCAGTGACGTTGATTTCATTTGATTTCTCGCTGCCTATAATCATGGTTTCAGTTTATCACTATAAAACTGGTTGCGGTTGCTATGAAGTTTACATGGCCTAGGTTTGGTTATAGGGTTCCTGGTTATGTCTAACATAAGTTCATGTCCGTGGTCTGGTGGTTATGCATGATTTGCTCGCTGTTAATATTTTGATAGGGGTATTCTTTGTTTTGGAGTTAAATCATGCCACTGTCTACTCCATGGCACTTGAGGCATCATTCTTTTTGCTTGATGTTGTGATTATATTCATATGGTCTTGAGCGTTGGTAACACAGTCGTTGATAGCCGGTTATTTGTTTCCCAGACAACCTGAGGAAAACCGTATCAAAAACAGAGATGAAAATATATGGTGTTCATTTTTAGGGGGAATTTCATTGCATTTAGTACAAAGCTGATGTTAGTTTCTGAGTCAGGAAGCTAGATAGTTATTATGTCTAGTATATCCTGGTCTAATTTGTTTAGGCTCACAATGAGCTCCACCATCGCTGCTCATAGTCAGTCGTGTGTGCCACCTTAAACCCAAGACCACTTGTCCAGCTTTAACCCATCTTCCGCTGCCACTACTGCTAGGTGCTAGCTGAAGGCTGGATGTCTAGTGTATGTTTAGTTGAGGTAGAAATATCGTACAATTTTATATTGACGCGCCAGTGCTTTTCATATATTTGTTGATGGCTTATTGTTGTATAAGCACCAGAATCTAATAAGACATGTAATGCGGTGATGGCTGCATGACGATTTGTTACTTGGTTCTTTGCCATGTATTTGCCCCTCTGCCATTTTTTTATGGCAAGATAGCTCTTGTCCTGTTAGCATTCCCCAAGGATTAATAAAACAATGATGCACTATGCCTTTCATGATGGAATCCTGAGATTTTAGTGGTCTAATTCGCTCTAGTAGAATTTTCTAACCATTTCCCACTGCCACTCCATATATCTGCTTTATTATCAGTAGAAGAAACCGTTTTGTATTTACTGAGCTTAAACTGTAATTATGAAAAAGTTCCCTTTTTTTATAAGAATGTTCGCCGAATATTGACTAGCTACATGGCAGGTGGACCGAGCCTCCAAATGGTTGAATTTACCAGTTGAACGTACTTGGAATTCACGTTTTGCAAAGTGGCATCCTCAAGAAGGCATGTGATATTCGGCATCGGCTACAACTGCGATGAGTAAATCCTCTGTCCCCTCTCTATCGTGCTGGCCATCGGACGAAGGTGTTGCTTCTGGTGATTTGCATTTAGTGGTGATGCTGTTCATGTCCGTGGTCTAGTGGTTATGCATGATTTGCTCACTGTTAATATTTTGATAGGGGTTTTCTTAGTTTTGGAGTTAAATCATGCTACTGTCATTGATAGCAGGTTATTGAGGCATAATTCTTTTTGCTTGACGTTGTGATTTTATTCATATGTCTTGACTCTTGAGCGTTTGTAACACTGTCGTTGGTAGCAGATTATTTGTTTCCCGGACAACCAGAGCTAAAATTTACCAAAAACAGAGTTGAAAGTATATGGTGTTCATTATTAGGGGGGAGTGTCATTGCAGTTAGTACATCGCTTATGTTGGTTCCTAAGTCTGGAAGCTAGCTAGTTATTATGTCTGTTATCTCTTGGTCTGGTTTGTTTAGGCTCACAATGAGCTCCACCAGCCCTGCTCGTAGTCAGTCGCGTGTGCCACCTTCAACCCAAGATCCACCCGTCCAGCTTTAACCCATCATCCGCTGCCACTACTGCTAGGTGCTAGCTGAAGGCTGCTGGATGTCTAGTGTATGTTTAGTTGAGGTAGAAATATTCTACCCTACCACTTGTTATTTATTGTACATGACGGCTGTAGTTCATCAATGGATGCCTGCAGCTAGTCAGTTAAATCATACAATTTTATATGTTTGTGCGAGTGATTTTCATATTTTTTTGATGGCTTATTGTTGTAAGCACCAGAATCTAATAAGACATATGTAATGCGGTGATGGCTTCATGACCGTTTGTTACTCAGTTCTTTGCCATGTATTTGCCCCTCTGCCATTTTTTTTGTTGTAAGAGAGCACTTGTCCTGTGTTCGCATTCGCCTAGGATTAATAAAACAATAATGTACTATGTTATTCATGATGGGATCCTGAGATTTTAGCGGCCTAACTCGATGTAGTAGAATTATTTCAATTTCCCAACCATTGCCCAGCACATGTCTGTCTTATTATCAGTGTAAGAAATCATTTTGTATTTACTGAGTTTAAACTGTCATTATGAAAAAGTTCCCTTTCTTAGATAATATTGTTCACCGAATATTCACTAACTGCATGGCAGGTGGACCGCGGTGTCTCCAAACGGTTGAGTTCACCACTTGAACTTACTTGGAGTTCACCTTTTGAAAACTGGTATATCCTCAAAAAGGCGTGTGATTTTGGCACTGGCTACTATTCTGATGGGTAAGTCCTCTGTCCCCTCTCTATCATGCTGTCGATCCAGCCGAAGGTGTTACTTGTGGTCATTTGGTTTTAGAGGTGATTCTGTGCAAACCCAGGTTGTGGTTTTTGCATGACGTACTCATGTTAAAACCAAAGTACAAAACTGCTGCTATAAAACTATGGTTTATGGTGGATTTTATCATGAATGCAACCTCAAAACTGGAAAACTCCTACCACTTGTTGTTTATTGTATATGGTGGCTGTAGTTCATTAATTGGATGCCTACAGCTGTCTGTTATATTGCACAATTTTATATTGATGTGCCAGTGCTTTTCATATATTTGTTGATGTCTTATTGTTGTAAGCACCAGAATCTCATAAGAAAATTGTAATGCGGTGATCGCTGCACGACCATTTGTTACTTGGTTCTTCGCCATGTATTTGCCCCTCTGCCATTTTTTTATTGTAAGATAGCTCATGTCCTGTTTGCATTCGCCGAGGCAAGGATTAAAAAAGCAATGATGTACTATGCCTTTCATGATGGAATCCTGAGATTTTAGCATAGATTAAAATAGCCCGTGAAATAGCCGCGATAGCTGCGCTATAGCTGCCCGGGAGCCTCGCCGCTACGCTGTGGCTGCTGCCGCGAAATCCTCCACATATCCCTCTAAATGGCTCAAAAATCAGCAAAACCCTCCAGAATCATCTCTCCCACCAGAATTGTTTTTGCTATTTGCCTTATTATCAGTATAAGAACGTGTTTTCATTGAGTTTAAACTGTAATTATAAAAAGTTCCTTTTTTAGGTGAGATTGTTCAGCAAAATATTGACTAGCTCCATGGCAGGTGGACCATGGTGGCTCCAAAAAGTTGAATTCACCACTTGAACTTACTTGGAGTCTACCTTTTGCAAAGTGGCATCCTCAAGAAGGCGTGTGATATACGGAATCGGCTACAACTGCGATGAGTAATTCCCCTGTCCCCTCTCTACTGTGCTGGCCATCGAGTCGAAGGTGTTTCTTGTGGTGATTTGCTTCTTAGTGGTGAAGCTGTTCAAGCCCTGGTTGTGGTTTTGGCATACTGTATATGCCATGCCTTGGTTGATTATAGGCTTCCTAGTTATCAGTGCCATTGATTTTATTTGATTTCTCGCTGCCTATAATCATGGTTTCAGTTCATCACTATAAACTGGTTGCGGTTGCTATGAAGTTTACATGGCTTAGGTTTGGTTATAGGGTTCCTGGTTATGTACGGTTGTTATGTCGTTGGTCCAGTCATTATGCATGATTTGCTTGCTGTTAATATTCTCGATAGGGCCTTTTCTTAGTTTTGGAGTTAAATCATGCTACTGTCTACTCCATGGCACTGAGGCATAATTCTTTTTGCTCGACGTTGTGATTTTATTCATATGGGCTTGAGCGTTGGTAACACTGTCGTTGATAGCAGGTTATTTGTTTCCCGGACAACCTGAGCAAAATGTATCAAAAATAGAGATGAAATTGTATGGTGTTCATTTTTAGGGGGAAGTTCCATTGCAGCTACAACATCGTTGATGTTGGTTTGTGAGTCAGGAAGCTAGCTAGTTACTATGTCTAGTATCTCCTCATCTGATATGTTTAGGCTCACAATGAGCTCCACCAGCCCTGCTCATAGTCAGTCGCGTGTGCCAAACCCAAGATCCACTTGTCCAGCTTCAACACATCTTCCGTTGCCACTGCTGCTAGGTGCTAGCTGAAGGCGGGATGTCTGGTGTATGTTTAGTAGAGGTAGTTTATCAATTGGACGCAAGCAGCTAGTTATAGCATACTCCCTCCATCCGAAAAAGCTTGTCCCTCAAATGGATGTATCTAGCACCAAGTTAGTGCTAGATACATCCATTTGAGGGACAAGCTTGGGACAAGTTTTTTCGGATGGAGTGAGTACAATTTTATATTGATGCGCCGGTGCTTTTCATTAATTTGTTGATAGCTATAGTCCTGTTAGCATTCGCAGAGGCTTAATAAAACAATGCTGTACTATGCCTTTCATAGATTGAATCTTGAGATTTTAGTGGTCTAACTCAGTGTTGTAGAATTATTCCCATTTTCTAACCATTGCCACTGTCACTGCATATATCTGCCTTATTATTAGTATAGGGAACCATTTTGTATTTATTGAGTTTAAACTGTGATTATGAAAGGTTTGGTTATAGGGTTCCTGGTTATTTCTAACTTAAGACCATGTCCTTGGTCTAGTGGTTATGCATGATTTGCTTAAAAGGGCAGCCCGCTGCACGTAGCTCCCTCTTGCGCAGGGTCCGGGACAGAGTCCGACCACTTTGGGTCTATTGTACGCATTCTTTCCCTGCATTTCTGCAAGAGGCTGTTTCCAGGACTCGAACCTGTGACCTCATGGTCACAAGGCAACAACTTTACCGCTGCGCCAAGGCTCCCCTTCATTTATGCATGATTTGCTTGCTTAGTTTTGGAGTTAAATCATGCTACTGTGTACTCCAAGGCACTCGAGGCATATTCTTTAACCAAGAGGCATGTGTTGTGTAGGTGTTGTGCAATTTATACTTAGGTGGCACTTGGTTGGAGGGCGAGGTTGGTTTGCTCTAGGATATTCCCAACCACGTCGTTAGGGATAGCCTATTTTTGTTGTTTGGTTTGGTTGGATAACTATGTTGTTGTTTGGTTAGAAGGATTAGATTAGAAGTGGTTAGGGATAACTGTTTGTGTGTGTTTGTTTGACAGTATGAGGAGTAGATGGTTGCTGTGGTGAATCTTTTTGCTTGACGTGGTGTTTTTTTCATATGATCTTGAGCGTTGGTAATGTTGTCATGGATAGCAGGTTATTTGTTTTGCGGACAACCTGAGCAAAAACGTACCAAAAACAGAGATAAAATTATATGGTATTCGTTTTTAGGGGGAAATTTCATTATTACTAGCAGGGCTATTGCCATCGCGACTTTACCCATGTTAAAACCAAAGTATGAAACTGCTGGCATAACAACTCTAGTTTATGGTGGATTTCATCATGAAAGCGACCTCATAATTGGAAAGTTCATACATGAAATCTATGTCAATTAGAGCTACCAAAAAGGGCAGTCAAATGACCTCCTTTTGATTTCGGACAGATATTTACATATTTCAACATTAGTGCAGGAAACTAAAAAAACAGAGCCCAGTTACAAACTTATGAGCATGGATTTCGAGTCGCTCGACTAGTCGCGACTAGTCGACGACTAGTCTATGAGTCGCAAAAATATGTTCGACTCGGGTTAGTGTCGACTCGCGACTCTGAGTCGCGACTAGTCACAACGCAGGCTCGACTTCTTCCGAGTTGCTGCCCCAGAGCGACTCGCATGAGCCGCGACTCGAAAACCATGCTTATGAGAGGAGTTTTGGGAGCCGGCAAGCCCTGTACGGTCATGCCAATCGTGGGGATGCACCGTGTCATGACGGAGACGTAAGGCAGCAGCGGGATACGCACGTAGGTGCATGACAGAGCCACAGAGCCACTTTGTGGTGTGCACTGTGGATTCTTCTTCCTCTCCGACTCCTCCTGACTTGCCCATCCGGTGGCCCTCATTCTTCTTCCAGGACCGCATAGCTGGTAATTAAATGGTTCCCTCTTCTGCTCTCTCTCTTTCATGTTGTCTGCATGTCCATGGCCATCAGTCGTGGTTAACTTTGTTTTGTGTTGGCCATCGTGCCATGGTGACTTCCAAGGGTTTTATGATCTGTGATGCAACATTTTTGCTTCTCGATTTCGAGGTTTTAGTGGATTTTTTACCTCAAGACTACATAGCAGTTCATTGTGGTGCACCTGCAAAGACTTAATAGCAGCCCACATTCATTTCGTTGGAATATTGTTGCTGTGATCATCTGTCTTGTTGTCACAGTATTTGTTCTTTGCTAGATTCCTTGTCTAGTATGTTCTGCTGCCTATGCGTGATCATATAGAGGATTCCTTTTTGCCTCCACGAAACATACGATTCTTTATTTTTTTCTGTTAGGAGATATACGAATGGGATGACTTCATGGTTGCGAAATGCTTAGAATCCAGAAAATGGTTGCCAATGAGATAATTTTGTCCCGAAACATTTTGTTGCATACATTATTTATAACTGGATATACTCTTCTTCAATCTCAACCCGAACAGAAGTGGTAGGGTCTCTTTTGTTTGTCGGTGATGTTTAGTCAGAAAAATGGTCAATGACTTGGGTTGCAAAATATCGGTTGAAAGTAGAGCAGAAAACATATAAGTTTCGTAAGCATATTTCATTTTTCCAACTTGGATTTTGTTTATTGCAAGATAAAAACAGTCCCGTCTACTGATCATTGAGTTGCTTTGCATGTTTAAACATGTAACCAAGCCAACACGAAGCACCTCCTATGGTACAAATGAATTTGATATACACGTCAAATGCACTTTAGTTTTGCAACAATGGCATACATATACACTCATGACTTGTTTATAGGCAAAATAAGTTTCTTTCTAGGCAGTCATCTATGGTATTCTATTCTATTTTATTTTTTCTGTTCAGAGTAGATAGTTTGCACCAACTCTTTGCTGTCGGCTGGACTGTGTCATATTGCCTAACTCATTGTTCCTAGTAGGGCGTCTCTGACTCATTTCAAAGCTCAGGGTATGCATGATGCCCCTGTTCTGTTTAAGATCAATGTGTTGATATTATTAGTTGTAAATCTGTATATGTGCATGTGCATAGTACATGTGCCATTGTTCTAGCTCAGTCAGAGTTTCCTGATAAAATTTTGTCTATAGCCTTGTTTTGTTAAACCCTTTCCCCTTCTTTCAGGTTATGTAAGCAACATATTTTTGTATAGCCGATCCTTCGAGGTTATGTAACCTCTAAAACCTCGACTTCCGCAACAGCGGCTGCCTCTTCCTCAGTAAGGCGAGTCCATGGTCTCTCTCTCTCGGTCCGGCTATTGGTTGCTGACTCTGGTGGTGGTCTTCCAGCCACCACAATCTTATTACTGTGGTTATTTGTCTTGTTGAATATGTCACAATACTTGTGCTTCGCAAGATTTCATTGCTACCATGTTGTGCTGTCCATGATTATATAGAGGATTCCTTTCTGCCTCCACGAGAGATATGATTTTTTCCTGTTAATGGCAATGCTATTCGTCCATAGCACTTGACAACACGTTGGTTGAGAATTGCTGTACATGTTAGGATTCATGCTAGACTATTCTCGTGGATGACAATCTCCTAGATTATTTAGATATATGGCTTTAGTGTGGTTTATAGTCATGCTCCTGATGTTGCCGAGGACATCATTGGGTCGTACCTCAACCTCGAGGCGATGATGACGCCGACTCACCGCACCAGGTGGCTCTCTACTCAAGTAGCGGAACTACAATACGAAAGATGGGCAGGCCAGTACAAAGGAAATCCACTATTGTTTTCTTTCACAGCATAGTCTACTCACAATCCTCCGCCGTATACTCTATGGGCTGGGCGGGCCATGGCCTATTTTTGTAACAGGTAGCTCCGCCAGTGCTCTGCTCTGCCCTCCCACGAAGATGTTTTTTTTTCAAGTTATTGCTGCTCTGCGACTAGCATAGTTTCTAGACACTCGCACCGTGCTCCTGTTCACTGTGGACTAGTTTCTAGCTTTAGCCTAGTTGCTACTGTTAATCGACATAGTCTCCAATGTTCCTCGTTGGTTTAAACTTTTCGGTTAACAATTCACTCGCTCGCTCAGTGCACTCGAAACCTCGTCCATTCCCTCAATTACTAACTTGTAAATACAATGTGCAGTTCTGAAGAGAGCAACCTGCACATCTCTTTCTTTTTGTTAATAATTCACTCACTCAGTCAGTGCACTCGGAACCTCCTATGTTATGTACTGATGGTCCTTCATTCTCTCAATTATTAACTTGTAAATACATGAAGGTGTTATACTGAACCACCATTTTATATCTTGCCTTTTTGCTGCTTATTGTTAAGGTGTGTGTAGATGAGCTGTTGTAGCATAGATACTACATTGTTCTCCTCCTCTACATTCCCTTATTGCAGCCAATTGCTGACCCTCTGTTTGTTTGAAAAAAACTGTAGCAGGGATCGATGAGCAACTTTGCCTAGCACTAGGCCAACCTGTGTGGGACCTATCATATCCAAGATGATGGATGGGACCGGTGGTTTTTGTGATTTTGCTCGCCAAGCCGCAACCATGGAAGTAGTGATGTCTGGCCTCGGCTACAACTGCGTAGGTTAGCTTCTTTGCACATGGTTCAAGTATTTAGAGAGAGCTATCTTTTATGCGAAATCCACCATTTCTATGTGCTGTCCTATTTGTTGCTTGAACCGTTAAGTCTTGTGTAGAGATGCTTTAGGATACTTTCTCTGTATGCAGCCACTTGACCCTGTTTTCTTGGCAATAAAACTGTTTACTGCAGTGATCGAAGATCAACCCAGCCAAGTTGTTGAAATAAGCACTCCATGGATGGAATCCTGCAGTTGATCCATCCATCTCTAAGAGGAAGAAGCAGAAGAATAAAAGAAGATGGTGATCTATATGAGTTGATGGGTTCGTCGGAGGAGGAGAAGGACCTCTTCTCTTCACCAACACAAAGAGCAACCACACCCCAGCGCTCAAGCACATGTACCCCCCGATTCACCCCCCAGCAAATCTTGATCTATCTTATTGTTACCCTGGGACTAGGAGGTGCATACATATTAACATATATCATCTGAAATTAGGATGACCATAAATCTGTAGTTATGGGGTTGAACGATGCATGCTGTGAAATCAATGGTCTTCTTTTTAGATTTGTGTGTTCTGGTTTGACCATGATTGTGATGATAAACACTTTAAGCAAACATTCCAGTTCTGCTTCTGAAAATTGATGACTGAAACAACTATTGTGTAAAGTCTGAGCCATTGCATTTTTGAGAAGTTGTGTTAGCCTGATAGAAAATCTGAGCCATTTCATAACTGATTTAGCTGTTAAACATATTTGAGACTATACCTTGGTCTCTTCCTTATGTTTTGATCTGGTTCTGGTTTCTTTGTGCTTCTTGACTTGTTGCGCTTTCGAGATCCTCCTCGTGTTTATGTTTTCGACCAGAGAATGTAGTATCACCCTGCTTCTTTGACCTCCTGAATATAACCATGATTCTTTGCGCCACAACTGCAGTCACGGAGACCTCCCCGTCGTTGTATTTGGTGGATTCAGTTCATGCAAGCAAGCACACCGAGGATGGCTGGCTCGCACTCCATTTCAGGGGGAGTTCGGTGTACCACCTGTGGAATGACCTTGCTAGCTGCGTCGACATCATCGACGGCCAGCCCCACGTCATCATCATGGCGTCTGAGTGGGCCGCTATGGCTGGCTGACCCCACTCATCGTCAACCGGCACCACGGCAGCTGCGGCGAGAACCTCCTAATTGTTATTAGGCTATCCGAGAACCCGTGGTGAGAGCTTCTCTCCATGTCACAACTAACCAGTGAGGTGTTAAGAAGTGAACCCGTCGTCTTGATTGAATTTGTAATGCACAATGCACAGGTTGTGGTTTAGATACTATTTGCTACATGGCCAGTGATCTCCTAATGGTGTTAACAAGTGACCATATATTCATGTATAGGAAAATTTTACTTTGATGCTAGTTGTTTCTTGATAACGCTGTACTATTTCAGGATATTTGTACAATCGACTCGCTGTTCAGTGGACTAGTTGCTAGTTTTAGCCTAGTTACTACTGTTTGTCGACAATAGTATCACACTCTTGTTGTTCACCAAATGGTCGCTGCTGCACTAGTGTCGGTGATGCGATGTGTTTTCATGGACTAATTGCATAGTCTGTATTGATTGCATATATATTTGACTAGGAGTAGATAGATAGACCCAAGATTTGAGGTCTTCCCTGCCCAGGAGCAGCCAGACCCAATATAATATACGTAGTCTTCCCGTTCTAGGAATTAATCCTCCTGTGAAGTTTCTGATGACAAAATTACTTTCATGCATGCTAGACTTTTATGTCTTAAATTTCTGTTGCCAAGACCTAGTAGTATCAGTCAATAGTTGGTCACCCATTGCTCTGGTTTCTGAATCTATGCATTGCATTTTGCTGCGCAGGACTTGAGAAGGTGAAGAAAAAGGAAAAAAGCCATGTTAATTTTTCCGTTCTCTGGGTGTCGGCCGAATGGCTGTCTCGACGTATCAAGAGGCAAGATGAACCCTGAAGCCACTGGATGAACCAAGAGATCCCAATCTTATGGTTCAAACGTCTGTGTGGTGTGGGCACTGAATGGACCAAGATCCTCTCGAGGGAATATACATGCTAAACTGCAAGAAGGCCCTGGCGAATCTCGAAGACAAGATATAGGCATTTTTGTGTTTATTTTTACTTTTCCGTTGGGTGACTGTTGGTGGAATGGTCTAGGGAGTTTGTATTGTGCCGCAGAAACTTGGTATCTTTGGTCAATGTCAACAAGTAGCAGACAACATATTTGATTGGATTGGTTGAATGAATGTGTGCTTTTTCTGTTGGCTCAAATGGTTAATTCTCCATGAAAAGAATGAATGTCAGCTCGTTCATTCATTCAATTGAGTACATTAAAACTGGAACTGGTGCATGAAAAATATATCTATGTATCTATCTATCTATCTAGTATGTTTGTATGTATGTACTTTGAGTATATATACATCACTATACCGGCAAGTGTGATGATTTTGGAAAAGCAACTGTGTTTTCAATTTACCACTAAAAACTGGAGGCACCTTTTACTTGATGTTTGTATGATTTATTTGGATGTTGGAAGCCGCATTATACTAGCGTTCTAGTGTCTAGTCTTCCTTCCTGACGACTTTTTGTTTCATATAATACGAAAGAAATGAAGAAGAAGTTACTATCTTTGGGATCTGATACCGTTGTCGAAACTGTTTTCATTGACGCCTTGCACATTGCATCAGCTTGGACTTGCCAAGATTATGTGTTCTCCCTATATTAATCATCTGAGAATTACTACCTTGATTTGATGGTTCAGTTCGATCAAGTTGAGTGGGCATTAGGTATTCTAATTTGGAGCACAGCGTTGAAATATACAAAAAGTGATCCATTTGTTCTCTTCTCTAATCTAATTAGTCCAGGCATGACCGATCTGTTCTTTTTTTTTCAGTGTCGGGAAGCAGTTGCAAAAGAAAGATCGGATCCGTCCCTCCCTCAAATAACGCCAGGTAGTTTCCATCTTATCTACGTATTTCCTAGCTAGCTAATAACTCCAGTACTAGTACTTATCGTGTTTGTTAGGAAACATAACAAATCCTACATTAATTATCTCGCACTTATTCCTCCACAAAACCAGGCGCTCCCAAAACCAATGCATCCTCCTTCAATTGTTGTTGTCGATCCGCCTCCTCCTCCCCGTTCCCATCCATTGGCTGACGTGATCTTCACGCGGATCGCCCTCTGATCCAATGTCTCTCCGCGCTCATTGTTAGCCAACCGGTGCAAGATCTTCTCTATAAATATAAATCGACAACCCTTTCTGATCTGTTGCCCGCGCCCCACAAGTCGCCCCTCCCTTGTCGCTACCACCTCCTATCTCCTTCCTCACACAATGTCAAGAGATGCTCCGTCGGCGAGGCACTTCCTGTGGCCACCAAGATCTTGCCTTGCCTTGTCTCGTCACATGAGTTTTAGATCGAGCGGCACCAACATCTTGTCTCGCCGAGTGGCCATGCCGTGTCTTGGATGCCTCGACCATGCTTGTTGTGGCTGCTGCCTAGCACTTTGACTGTAAGAGCGCATCTTTTCTCGATCTAAACTTCCTTAAGGAAATCTTGGCATGGCACCACTCGATCTGATGAGTTTTCTTGTGAACCTTCTGATGGAAGAGATGCCAACACAAAGCCGCTGGACAACAAGACGCTAGGCAAGATATGGATGGAGCAAAGGTTAGTGTAAAAATAATATATGTATCAGAATTTGTTCAATGCTTCTTTGCACTGGTAAAAGATGTTTCCCAGTTGCCACATGTCCTAACTTTATAGGTATAAACAGTGATTGAACTATTTGTAGCTCAAACTTCAGAGGTAACGAGGGCCATCTGTCAGTATCTACAACCACAAATCAATTGATAAAATAATTATTAAAAGAAAGTAATTACCTTGTTTTGTGGATAACTGTCAAATTATTTGATTCAACTACTTGGTTATTTAGTGATCAATACCATGTTATTTTAACAATTTGCAATGTCATTTTAGAAATCACTGCCAGATTCTTTTTGCGAGTTCCCCCGATTTTGCAGTATAACTTTTTCACTTTGTTATGAGTTTGAACCCGTTTGTTGGTATCACCTAGTAATCCGTAGCAAAAATATATTGTTCTGAAGACGGTAGCAAAAACATGGCATATACTTTACTACTCTAGCATGTCTCCTGTGAAAGAACAAATGAAATACCTGCACTGTAGCCCCACTGTAGTGGCCATGCCTATAGACATTGTAGCATTAGTAGCGCCTCTGCAGTGCTACCGTAGCAGCACGATGTATTGTATGTACTAGTATTAAAGCACACAGGAGAGAAATTGACCGCACTTAATTAGACCACGCGCCACTATACGAAATTCTGTAGAGGGTTGGTTGGAAACTGATTGCTTTGTTTTAGAAATCAAAACTGCCTGTGAACTTGTGATAGCTTGCCACACCCATCAGATCATTCACACTGACGATCTATATGCAAGTTCAGCAACTATCCTATGAATAGGTTCAACTAGTCACAATGATGATTGAACGAAGACTAGCACCAATGCGTGCCAATTCAGTCACCATTCTAGCTAGACAAAACATCATCTGAATACATATGGCTAGCTCTTTAGACTGGATTTATGTGACACCTAGCACAGATTCAAAATCGAATGGACTACTAACAAAGTGCCAATCCAGTCCCATGATGAACATAATTATCACAAATGAAGTTAATTGTGCAAAGGGTGGCTCCAAAATTCATGGCATTATGTTGCCGAAATTTCTAGTACAAGTTCCCCCAACTTGTCGTAAGGAAACAATAGCTTTATATTAGGGTGTTAATTGCAAAATGTTTGGTGTTGTTTGTAAGAGAACAAAAGCATTAGGGTGTTAATTGCAGAACTTTTGGTGCTGCAACATATTCAGCAAGGCGTTGAGGGTGATGCGAAGCTTGGCTCAATGTAGACTGTACAGGAGGAGAAGTATATGCAAGTTCTGACTTCATCTTCGCTGCCAACAATACATGATTGGGCCAGAGAAGGAAGATGACGCCAACGCGTCAGCATGTTCAATTTGTAAAACTCTTGGCTAATGACGCCAAAGTCAGCATGTTCAAGTTGCAGGATTATTGTTGGGGGATCTGTGTGAGCTAGAGACCGTGTGATTCATTATTAACATAAACAATAGAGTCAGACATGTTGGTACATTGCGTACGTGGTTATCACAAGGGAAGTTTATTTTTTGAGGAGACCTCACAAGTGAAGTTAACTGTGCAAAATCATGGCGTTATGCTGCCGAAATTTCTGGTGAAATTTCCCTCGACTTGTCAAAATTTTGTCCTTCTTTGTAAGGAAACAAAAGCTTTAGGGTGTTAGTTGCAAAATTTATGGTGCTATTCGTGAGAAAACAAAAACATAAGGGTGCTAATTGCAATGTTAATCAAGCATTCGGTATATACGTGGGTGGGCGTCTAATTAAGTGGCATGTGTAGCTGGTCCGGCCGGAATATATATTTATGCTTATACCATGCTTTCACAAGTTCATAATTTATGTGAAACAGGCTTTGTATGTATTGAATCACTGGCAGGACCTAACTTAGCGAGACAGGGGGCGTTAAATATCTGACGTTCCATTGGCATGGTTTACTGGCTGTTTCGTAGGTAATAATGTTCTTGTGTTGTCGGATGTGATGCTGGACCTAACATTTGTATGGTCGAAAGGACGATATTTGTGTGAATAAGAATGAATTAATAGGTAAGATTATGATTCCCTAAGAAAGGAAATATTCTGATTCACGGAAAAACATGAAGGATTTTGCATAGATATTTGTATAACACAAATAATGAAATCCAACACTAAATGGAACACGTATGCTCCCAACTCCAACTCTTCTAATAATTTTGTATATGCAAATATTTGACATATACACCATGTTTGAAAAAAAAAACCATGGAACTTATACCTCTCACATTTCAAATTTTATTGAGTGGTAGGTGTATGTATATTTGCTACAATGCATATCAAATAAGACGGGAAGATGTGTATCTTGCCATATAGCTTGAATTAATTAATAATCTCTCCATCCCTTAGTAAGTGGCATAAACTTTGTAAGGAGGTTTATCTCGGGACTAGGACATGACGGCTTCATTCACATAAACAATGGTAGTTTGCACAATGTGGATGGGAACACATATGTACTCTTCCCTATAATGAAGGTTAAAATACATGTGTTTATTATTTATGATTGTTTGAATAACTTAGCATTTGTCCATTCATATGATATCTGAAATTTAAACACTTGCACCACACATAAATAAATTTACTTCATAACTATGTATCCCTATAGAATCTAGGTTGTGCAGCTGCACGGGTAGATGACTAGTATATACTATATTTGTATTGATATGAAAGAGACGACTCAGCTGCCATCTCCTTCTTCTCCCGCAAATCTCTAGAAAAACTCAACCCTCTGGAATCTGAGGCGGAGCAGCTGAAAACGATCGGATCTCTGTATCTCAAATCTCTATCAGCCGCTGGAAAACAATCCTCAGGCCAGAATTTCTTCTCCTCCCACAGATCCCTACGTATCCAGACTGTGGCTCCCCCTGCTCTAGGGCTCGCCATCTTCTTATGGTCGCCGCGCCGCACGGTTTGTGGAGGGGAGGGTGTTGATATATGCTCCCCCCACAGCTGTCCAAAGTAGGTGGCATCCACCTCCTCCCACTCACAGATAGCGGGGCCCGCCTGTAAGTCACCTGGGCGCAGATCCCTCCTGACCAAGTTCTTCCCTTCCCCGTGCCCAGCTCGAATTTGAAGCCCCCGTGCTCGCGAAGCACCAGCAATGGCAATGAACTCCCTAGATTATCCTCATGGTTGGGATCCAGGACTCGAATCCCAATTTCCCCAGTCAGATCCCCGCTCAATCCCTTCTGAACAATCTCCACTTCGCCCTCTGTACTCTCGATGTTGAGCATGCTTCCCTCTCCGCCCACAGCAAAATCAGATCCACCGTCAACACTGGCGCCATGGCGAAAATCCTCTCTTGCTCGTTTGCATCGGTCCTCGACATTGCATGTAGAGCCAGAGTCGTTTTGGCATCGCACAGATTTCTCTCTGCTTGGTTCCTCGCGAACACCAGGGCTTGGATCTCCGCATCTGCGCCACATCTCGGTCTCCCGCTGCACTCATCCTGTCGGCCACCGACCGCCGCCGCTCCCCGTCCCCCGCCATCCGCCTCCTCCAGTGCAGCCCCAATCCCCACCCCTGCCGCAGAAAATCGTACCTACCGCCCGGGGTGAAGGAACTCGGTCAGGCCCCGAGTCGCTCCGAGGACCGTAGGGCGCGAGGGGCGCGGTGTCGCCGGCGAAACCTGCCCTGCAGCCAAGGCGGGAGGCGTCGCCGGAGAGCCCAGTGAGGACGAGGGGGGAGGGGTAGGTGGGGTGGGGTGGGGGTGGGGTGGGGGAGGGTCAGGTGGGGAAGGAGAGTAATCCGGTAGTCTCAGAAATTCTAGAATACTGCTCGGAGTGGCGTTTCTGGCGATTTTGATACAGATTACTACAGACTGTTCTGTTTTTGACAGATTCTGTTTTCTATGTGTTGTTTGCTTATTTTGATGCATCTATGGCTAGTATTAAGTGGTATGAACCATAGAGAAGTTGGAATAAAGTAGATATTACACCAATATGAATTTAGAATGAGTTCATTACAGTACCTAAGTGGTGGTTTTATTTTCTTATACTAACGGAGCTTACGAGTTTTCTGTTAAGTTTTGTGTTGTGAAGTTTTCAAGTTTTGGGTAAGGATTCGATGGACTATGGAATAAGGAGTGGCAAGAGCCTAAGCTTGGGGATGCCCAAGGCACCCCAAGGCAATATTCAAGGACAACCAAAAGCCTAAGCTTGGGGATGCCCCGGAAGGCATCCCCTCTTTCATCTTCGTTCATCGGTAACTTTACTTGGAGCTATATTTTTATTCACCACATGATATGTGTTTTGCTTGGAGCGTCATTTTATTTTGTTAGTATATGCTTGATATTATTTAGAATAATGTTTTGCATCTTTAGTTTCAATAAAAATGTCAAGGATGGCCTTTACCATGCTTATTTTGCTAGTATACATGTTGCTGTTTGAAAACAGGAAGTTTACCGCTGTTGCAAAAATTCCCTAGAAAAGTCAGAGAATGATATAATGTTGAAACTTTTTGAATATTGAGATCTGATAAATTTATTACAGTGAGAATTTTCTTTCATAATTTTGGAGTTCGGGAAGTATGATGAATCTTGCATTCTTTACAGACTATACTGTTTTGACAGATTGCTTTTATAGTTGCATTGTTTGCATATGTTTCCTTGTTTAATGATTATATTTGAGGATAGGAGTATTGAATATGCAGAGGCATTTAGTATGCAATGTTGAATAATAATTTTAGTGATTTGTTACAGTAGAAAATGATAAGGTTTTGCATTGGTTTATACTAACCTATCTCACGAGTTCTTGTTGAGTTTGGTGTGGATGAAGCTTTTGATAAAAAGAGAAACCATGATATGAGAGGAATTAAGGAGACACAAAAGTTCAAGCTTGGGGATGCCCAAGGCACCCCAAGATAATATTTCAAGAAGTCTCAAGCATCTAAGCTTGGGGATGCCCCGGTAGGCATCCCACCTTTCTTCTTCAACAACTATCGGTTAGTATCGGTTGAGCCTAAGTTTTTTGCTTCTTCACATGAGTTGTGTTATCCTTGCATTGTCATTTTATTTTTTTTGCTTGCTGTTTGAATACAATACCAAGATCTGAAATTCTTAAATGAGAGAGAGTCTTCATATAGTTACATAATTATTTAGCTACTCTTTGTTCTACACTTATATCTTTTTGGACTAGTTTGTCATTTACTCGTGCGCTTCACTTATATCTTATGAGTAAATTGTTGAATGAGTTGATTGTCATAAATATGAAATTAAATATGTTTCATTTGCTTATCCCATTGGGAGTAATGACTTTCTGCTACGTATGCATGCCTTTCAGATTGAAAAACATGGGCTACTTGTACGAAAGCACCATGAGAATTGTCTTAGCCCTCAGATCAGGCGTAATGTGGAGGCCTATGTCGATGACTTGGTAGTCAAGACACGGGATAAATCTACATACTTGGAAGGTGTGGCCGAAACCTTCGTAACCTACAAAAATGTGCATGAAGCTCAATCCCAGCAAGTGCGTATTCGTTGTCCCGTCCTAAAAGTTGCTAAGATTTTTTGGAATTTTAGAGAAAATGTAAATATTTATTTCTTATACTTGATTTTTTTATTTGCCCATATTTCTATGAATACCATATCATACCTGATCCATATGCTCGATGTCTTCTCGTAATACTCCAATTCTATCTCGCTTTCCAATGTAAATCAATGTAACTATCATTGAGTGTTGCCGAGATTTGTGAAATGTTCTCTCACTCACCCTCGTCATAACTTGTTATTCTCTGTGGTGCGAATGTCATTGTTTTCTCTGGCAGTAGTTTGTCTAGAGAATGTTATCCTATTTAATTTTTCTGCATTAGTCAATAATATGCAACAAAAACTACAGGAGAAATATTGTAGCCAGAATGTGCAGCTTGATAAAACACAATCAGAATTATTAAAAAATCAATATATCAAATTTTATATATATGAATGAATCATTTTATTTATCCACATCATAAAAGATTTATCTAGGATGTATTTTACAAAATATTAAAAAACTCGTATTCTCGACCGACATGATAAAACTGCATATATAATTATTATCACAAACTGACAAATTTCTTGGATTTTGGTGTTTATGATTGGTTGGCGATCTTTGCATCTGTCCCTCTGACATTTTGTTGATTTTTGTGGCTGTTTCACTATGTAGTTTGCGAATGTTTTTTCTATAGCATTTTTTCCTTGGGTAATGTTGCCTTCCTATTACTACTGGCCTTGCGGAGTTTCTATAGACCTCATGCAAAATTATGTACTCCCTCAGTTTCTTTTTACTCTGAATATGAGCTTGTCTCAAGTCAAACTCTTCAATGTTTGACTAACTTTTATACGAAAAAATAAATACAAAATTGACATCATTAGATCCATTGTGGAATAAATTTGTCATATTATATTTATTTGGTATTGTAGATCTTGATATTTTTCCTATAAATATATTCAAGCTTTACAAAATTTGGCTTCGGAATAAATGGAGTAAAAACGACCGAGGGAGAACATATATGCCTAAGCAAAAGTATTTCCCTTTTTTACCGGTAGGCCTTTGCTTGTCTATATGTGCCACATAGATGCAAACCCAAATGGCTAATTTCTCGATGCCTATGTATGCGATCCTTTTTGTGTGTGACCGTTGCTCACTGATTAAAGTCATGAATACTTTTGTTTATCTTTTAATCTCAACCTTTATATTAGAATCAAGAGATCGTGTATTTTTAAGATACGTCGATTTTGATTATATCTTATTAAGAATTAGTGACATATATTCCTGTTGATATTTAGATTTATGCATCAGTTCTTGTGTTTTTATTTATAAACATTTAACGGTGCGTAGTTTGTAATCATTGCATGCTGACACCTCAGTCTATCTTTTTTTTGAAGGCCCGTACTTTTATTTGTATTTCAAATATCTCCATTTATTTGTATGTTCACAGCCTTTTTTGTTTCTCATACTCATGATCCTAATCTATCGGGCAAAATATTTTTGCCTAATAGACGAGACATGTCTATTGAAGTATATAGTACTTCTAGTTGACTTTCATACGTGCAAGTATCGCTGGCCTGTATAATTTTTTAGGCGTGCTGCACTTTAGCTCTCTTGGACGTTTGGGCGTCTTGGTTCATGGCCCGATGCCAAGATGAGTGTGTTTTATTGGCTGCCATGCTACAGGCGAGAGTCCGGGTGTAGTTCATGTTGCATGTTGGTATCTTTTTTAAAAAAAATTGCACATGTATTGTATTACGGATTTTGAATTTGCTAACCACATGCCCCATGCGGTTTTTGCATGTATAGTTTTTATTTGCATATACATATGTCATATGGATGTACCTCCTCTGACGTGACTTGTTTGTACCAAATATAGTCGTATGTAATTTTTGAATCTTTTAAATCTCAGCCATTAAAAATTCTGTTAAACGGTGTCAAAATTGTAGATTATGTGAGTGCATGTGATGGCTCGTTTGTCCCTTATTTTAGTAATAGTATACACAGTAATTAATAGATAGATGTATCCAGCACAGATCGACCTTTGTATTTCATTCATATCGGTGCAATACAGATTACAACCCATTAATGCATGATAAGGAAGGAAATGGCCAAATAAAAATATTGACGAAATATTTAATTTCGTCCAGATCCAGGGTAGATGCAGAGCATGTACCAAAGATTGACGCGACGACTTCATTTCAAATCAAAAAAAAAATAGATTAACGCGAAGACTTAAGTAGAAGATGCATATGTAAACTAGGCATACGAAACTAGTGTCCATATGCACTGGACTCGGGCTCTCAGTACGGGAAGCCGGCGTTGGGTTGATGGAGCCCCTGCTGCACCGTCTCCATCCCGGCAGTGAACTCCGGACGCGGCAGCATCACATCAAGCCATTGATCTATCTCCTTGTCTAGCCCTGCGTCGAACCCCGGCGGCTTAGGCATCGTCATCTGCATCTGCTCCGTATCTATCCCGGCGGCCAACCCCGGCGGCGGAGGCATCTCCTGCACATCCATCCGGGCGGCGACCACCTGAGACGGAGGCAGCGGCGCCATCACCATCTGCTGCATATCCATCGCGGCCTCGAACCCCTGCTCCTGTGGCGGAGGCGCCAGAAACTGCAACTCCATCCCGTCGTTGGCGGTGCCGCTGCTGCTACCGTACTCGAAGGTGCTGCCACCGAAGATCCGGGGCGGCGGCGGCGGGGCCACCTCCGCCATGCGGCTCATGTGGGCGTGCATCGCCTCGAGCAGAACCTGGTTGGCGCGATCGGAGACGCGTCCTTCATCTGCATCAGCGCGGCGAAGAAGGCCGCCATGTCCTCGTCTCCCATGTCGCGCGCCTTGGGGTCGAACCAAGCCGCTATCTGGTCCCCCGCAGAGCGCTCTTTCGCCATGGCCTTGTCCGTGCGCTTGGTCCGCTTCTTCAACTCGGCCAGCTCCGTGCGCAGCTCGTCGAACTCCTGCTGCAGCTTCTCGAGCTTCTCGTCTTCGCCGGCAGCGCCCTCCCCCGCGAGCAAGCGGTCGTCGGCAGCGCCCTCCTCCCTCGCGCCAGCCCCCGCAGCCTCCCCCGCCAGGAAGCGTTCCACGACGGAGTCGACGGAGGGGTGGCCGAAGGAGAAGGCCCTGCCGCGGGGAGAGAAGGCGAGGGCGGCCACCTGGGCGCCGGTCAGGACCGCCAGATCCGTGGCCTTGCTGAAGAACCCCTGGCGGCGCTTGGAGTAGCAGACGAACCGGGCATCCTCCTGCTCGATCCGGCGGATGACGATCTTCTTCCGGCCGCTGCCACCTCTCCGGTTGGGCGCCGCCATTGCTCGCTTGTTCGGTGGCTAGCAAAGCGTCCGGAGAGGAATCCCTTCTTCGCTGGGCTACGTACATTAAAACTGGTGATTGGCAATGAGATACGATTGGGTATGCGCTGAGCTGTATACATTAAACTCACGCGTCAAAGGATAACTACGTACACCCTATTATTTAGAAACTATTCCTTCGCACCCACCAACGACCTTGCACGACAACAAATCACAGTAAACCATGCAACATACCGCGTCCTCCAAGCCCGACAGTTCGGTCCACCAACAAATCGGTTTGGTTCGGTTCTGTTCGGTTATAACCCAAGTCACCTAATACTTTTGGGGGAGGAAGAAATCGAGAGTCAAAAGCTTGGGCAAGTAAAGTAAATACGAGCTGATGACCAAATCAACCGTAAGATGCATACCGCACAATGGTTCTGGCCGGAGGAATTAATGGTAAGAGGAAATGACAGACGCGTCGTCGTCCTCGGAGCTCCTATCCCGCGAAAGAGCAGCGGTGCTCATGAGCAGACCAACGCAAAAGAGCGATGAGCACACCAGAGCCATGGGTGCCGCTGGCCGCCAACGCTCAGTTTGCGTGAGTTGAGAAAAAAGGAGGCCGCGGTGCTAGCTGTGCAATTGAGCGAGAATTGTTGTTCGAGTTCCAAAGGTAGACTAACTCCGATCAGTCCATCTCTCTTATCACATGTGAGTATCCACAAAAGCTGTGTGGGCAAAACACCGCCCCTTATCGAAGAGCCAAAACTTCAGCAATGAATGGGTCTAAGACTCCTCAAGCCCCGAAGAACGCCGGATGAGACCGGGCTACACCTCCCGCTCCTACTTTCATGCAAACAAACTTTTCTGTATGAGTTGGACGTACGAGCCAAATTTTGAGATGGTGCGTCCAATGAACATTTTTTTAATCAATTGGACGTACGAGCCAAGTTTTTTTTTTTGTTTTGAGGGGAGGGGACGTATGAGCCAAGCTTTGAGATGGTGCGTCCAATGAACCTTTTTTCCTTTTCACAAAAAAACTCATGGATCGTCGATCGCGTTTTGACTTGGATCCAAAACAAATCCTATGTGAGTTGTTTTGGAACTCTTTTCCTTTCTTTTTTATGGTGATCGAGACTTGAATTTGTTTTTTTTTAACCCAAGCAGGATACCGTGGCCTCACCATTGTCCCACCGACGTCTTCATCCAGCCAAATCTAATTCGGATTGCTCTACTGGGTCAAAAAACAAGGGATCGGCATGTTGTATGTATCCTTCGCCCTTATTTTAAGTTCAGGGAGCAGGGATAACATTTCATGCACCCATTTAATCGCCTGCACCGGATCATACCCATCACGATCACCGATTGCGACAAGACCAAAGAGTAAACTGTATAATTAATAAATGGGGATGATCTTGCATCTATCACCATCTGAAAACATCTTATCCAGCAAGATATCGATGGATCTAGCCTCGGTAAATGAAGATCAAACCGATCCTTAACATCAGTCCAGAACTTGTTTGCGTGAATGCAGCGGATGAGCGCCATTAGTCTTTGTGCGTGTGTGCACGTGTAGACGTATTAATTATTAAATTAATTCTACTTGGTACATACTGGTCAATCAATAAGGGCCGTCGGATCGGCCCAAGGGAGGCGGGATCGGAGAGCAATCCGTGGGATGGGGTGATTGACCAATCGCAAGCAAGCAGCAAAACTATCAATTCTTTTCTTTTCATTCACTCACAAGGAAAGGAAAGAAAAGAAAAGAAAAGAAAAGAAAAGAAAAGAAAAGAATCCCCAAACGACGCAGCGCCTCGATTCATTCATTCATTCATTCATTCCGTTCCCTTCCCCACATCGCCGCCTCGTCTCCCACATCGCCGCCGGCCATGGCCTCCGCCCTCTCCCTCTTCCTCTCCCTCATCGCCGCCGCCCCCACCCTCTCCTCCTCCTCCTCCCCTCCCCTCTCATCACAAGAGAAGAGAAGAGAAGAGAAGAGAAGAGGTCAGGCGGCGGCGGCGGCGGCCCAGATCCGCCACGGTAGCCCAGGGCCTCGACGGCCAGCGCGCGCCGGGACATGGCCTCCGACGACGCGGCCGTCAATCCAAGGTACTCGACGGGGATGCAGCTTCCTTGTGCTCTGCTCGTCCGGGCGGTTCCGCGCCCGACCGCCATGGAGCTTCCTCTTCCTCCACCTGCTCCGCGATTTGCACCACGCAGCTACTCTCTCGCCCGCCCACCTTCCCTCATTTGGTTTCCTTCCTTCCTTCCTTCCTTCCTTCCTCCGTGTCTGCTCGGCTAGGGTTCGTTCGCTGCTGGTGCTGCCTGCGCCTCTGGTCTGGTGGATTAATTAAATCTCACGCCTTGTGCCTTGTTGGTTGGTGGAGATCGGTTCCTTCCTCATTTTGATTTTGATTTTGATTTGTTGGACACACTAGAAACTGGATCAACAAGATTGGCCGTGTGTAATGAGGATTGGGGGGATGTACACTAGTACGAGTAGGTTTCATATCTTCAAATGCAATGAGTAGAGATTCATCAAATTCCTCCTCCTCACTTGTTATGTCCAATTTGCTTGCTGCACTATATTGGACGTGTGAAAACTGAAACTTTGATCTAATATGATTTTCGCTGTGCATTTCCCCTAAATCTGTCTAGACCAGCAAATCGATCGATCCAAGTGAGAAATTAACAAAGTATCGGTTGAACTACACCGAGATCCACCAGCCCTGCTTGTTTATTCTACCCAACCACTTGCTGTTTATTCTACGTTGCGGCTCTAGTTCATCAATTGCATGCCTACAGCTAGTCAGTTATATCATACAATTTTATATTGCCGCGCCAGCGCTTTTCATACATTTCTTTATGGCTTATTGTTGTAAGCACCAGAATCAAATAAAACATATTTATTGCGGTGATGGCTGCAAGATAGTATTTGCCATGTATTTGCCCCTCTGATAGTTTTTAATTTATTGCAAGATAGCGATTTTGTTCTGTTAGCATTTCTCCGAGGATTAATAAAACAAGGATGTGCTATGCCTTTCATGATGGAATCCTAAGATTTTAGCGGTCTAACTCGCTCTAGTGAAATTATTTCCATTTTCTAACTATTGCCCACTGCCATTGCATATATGTCTATCTTATTATCAGTGTAAGAAGATCATTTTGTACTTACTTAGCTTAAACTGTAATTATGAAAAAGTTCCCTTTTTTAGACAAGAATGTTCGCTGAATATTGACTAGCTGCATGGCAGGTGGACCGTGGCTGCTCCGAACGGTTGACTTTACCACTTGAGCTTACTTGGAGTTCACCTTTTGCAAAGTGGCATCCTCAAGAAGCCGCGTGATATTCGGCATCGGCTACAACTGCGATGAGTAAGTCCTCTGTCCCCTCTCTACCCTGCTGGCCGTCGACACGAAGGTGTTGCTTCTGGTGATTTGCTTTTAGTGGTGATGCTATTTAAGCCCTGGTTGTGGTTTTCGCGTCCTGTTTATGCCCATGCTATGGTTAATCATAGGGTTCCTGGTTAGCACTGCCGTTGAATTTATTTGATTTCTCACAGCCTATAATCATGGTTTCAGTTTACCACTATAAACTGGTTGTGCTTCTTATGAAGTTTACTTGGCCTAGGTTTGGTTATAGGGTCCTGGTTATGTCTGCCTTAAGTTCATATATGTGGTCTGGTGGTTATGCATTATTTGCTTGCTGTTAATATTTTTGATAGGGGTTTTCTTAGTTTTGGAGTTAAAACATGCTACTATCTACTCCATGATACTTGAGGCATCATTCTTTTTGATTGACGTTGTTATTTCATTCATATGGTCTTGAGCGTTGGTAATGCTGTCTTTTATAGCAGGTTATTTGTTTCCCAGACAACGTGAGCAAAAACGTACCAAAAATAGAGATGAAACTATATGGTGTTCATTATTAGGGGAAAGTTTCATTGCATTTAGTACAACACTGATGTTGGTTTCTGAGTCAGGAAGCTAGCTAGTTATTTTGTCTAGTATCTCCTGGTCTGATTTGTTTAGGCTCACAATGAGCTCCAGCAGCCCTGTTCGTAGTCAGTCGCGTGTGCCACCTTCAACCCAAGATCCAACCCCTCCAGCTTTAACCCATCATCCGCTGCCACTACTGCTAAAGGCTGGATGTCTAGTGCATGTTTAGTTGAGGTAGAAATATTCTACCCTACCACTTGTTGTTTATTGTACATGGCGGCTGTAATTCATCAACGGATCCCTGCAGCAAGTCAGTTATATCAAACAAATTTTATATTGCCGTGCCAGTGATTTTCATATTTTTTTGATGGCTTATTGTTGTAAGCACCAGAATCTAAGACATATGTAATGCGGTGATGGCTGCATGACCGATTGTTTCTCGGTTCTTCACCATGTTTTTGCCCCTTTGCCATATTTTTTTATTGTAAGAGAGCTTCTTGTCCTGTTCGCATTCGCTTAGGATTAATAAAACAATGATGTACTATGTTATTCATGATGGGATCCTGAGATTTTAGCGACCTAACTCACTGTAGTAGAATTATTTCAATTTTCCAACCATTGGCCAGCACATGTCTTATTATCAACATAAGAAATCATTTTGTATTTACTGAGTTTAAACTGTCATTATTAAAAAGTTCCCTTTTTTTAGATAAGACTGTTCACCGAATATTGACTAACTGCATGGCAGGTGGACCGCGATCGCTCCGAACGTTGAATTCACCACTTGGAACTTACTTGGAGTTCACCTTTTGCAAAGTGGGATCCTCAAGAAGGCGTGTGATCTTGGCACTAGCACCTCAACATCGAGGCGATGATGACGCCGACTCACCGCACCAGGTGGCTCTCTACTCAAGTAGCGGAACTACAATACGAAAGATGGGCAGGCCAGTACAAAGGAAATCCACTATTGCTTTCTTTCACAGCATAGTCTACTCACAATCCTCCGCCGTATACTCTATGGGCTGGGCGGGCCATGGCCTATTTTTGTAACAGGTAGCTCCGCCAGTGCTCTGCTCTGCCCTCCCACGAAGATGTTTTTTTTTCAAGTTATTGCTGCTCTGCGACTAGCATAGTTTCTAGACACTCGCACCGTGCTCCTGTTCACTGTGGACTAGTTTCTAGCTTTAGCCTAGTTGCTACTGTTAATCGACATAGTCTCCAATGTTCCTCGTTGGTTTAAACTTTTCGGTTAACAATTCACTCGCTCGCTCAGTGCACTCGAAACCTCGTCCATTCCCTCAATTACTAACTTGTAAATACAATGTGCAGTTCTGAAGAGAGCAACCTGCACATCTCTTTCTTTTTGTTAATAATTCACTCACTCAGTCAGTGCACTCGGAACCTCCTATGTTATGTACTGATGGTCCTTCATTCTCTCAATTATTAACTTGTAAATACATGAAGGTGTTATACTGAACCACCATTTTATATCTTGCCTTTTTGCTGCTTATTGTTAAGGTGTGTGTAGATGAGCTGTTGTAGCATAGATACTACATTGTTCTCCTCCTCTACATTCCCTTATTGCAGCCAATTGCTGACCCTCTGTTTGTTTGAAAAAAACTGTAGCAGGGATCGATGAGCAACTTTGCCTAGCACTAGGCCAACCTGTGTGGGACCTATCATATCCAAGATGATGGATGGGACCGGTGGTTTTTGTGATTTTGCTCGCCAAGCCGCAACCATGGAAGTAGTGATGTCTGGCCTCGGCTACAACTGCGTAGGTTAGCTTCTTTGCACATGGTTCAAGTATTTAGAGAGAGCTATCTTTTATGCGAAATCCACCATTTCTATGTGTTGTCCTATTTGTTGCTTGAACCGTTAAGTCTTGTGTAGAGATGCTTTAGGATACTTTCTCTGTATGCAGCCACTTGACCCTGTTTTCTTGGCAATAAAACTGTTTACTGCAGTGATCGAAGATCAACCCAGCCAAGTTGTCCAAATAAGCATGGATGGTGTCCTGCAGAGTATCCGTCCATCCATCTCTAAGAGGAATAAGCAGAATAATCAAAGAAGATGGCGATCTATATGAGCTGATGGGTTCATCGGAGGATGAGAAGAAGGGCCTCTTCTCTTCACCAACACAAAGATCACTCAAGCACAGGTACCCCCAATTCATCCCCAGCAAATCTTAATCGGTCTTATGGTTACCCTGGGACTAGGAGGTGCATACAAATATCATTCGAAATTAGGATGAACATCCATCTGTAGTGATGGGATTGAACGATGCATGGCCGCGGGATTCAATGGACTTCCTTTAGATTTGTGTGTTCTGGTTTGACCATGGTTGTGACTACAAACATGCTAGTTCTGCTTCTGAAAATTCATGACTGAAAAAACTGTTGTGTAAAATCTGAGCCTTTGCATTTTGGGAAAAGGAGTTGAACATATTTGAGACTCTATACCTTCATCTCTTCCATATGTTTTGATCTGGTTCTGGTTTCTTTGTGCTTCTTGACTTGTTGCGCTTTCGAGATCCTCCTCGTGTTTATGTTTTCGACCAGAGAATGTAGTATCACCCTGCTTCTTTGACCTCCTGAATATAACCATGATTCTTTGCGCCACAACTGCAGTCACGGAGACCTCCCCGTCGTTGTATTTGGTGGATTCAGTTCATGCAAGCAAGCACACCGAGGATGGCTGGCTCGCACTCCATTTCAGGGGGAGTTCGGTGTACCACCTGTGGAATGACCTTGCTAGCTGCGTCGACATCATCGACGGCCAGCCCCACGTCATCATCATGGCGTCTGAGTGGGCCGCTATGGCTGGCTGACCCCACTCATCGTCAACCGGCACCACGGCAGCTGCGGCGAGAACCTCCTAATTGTTATTAGGCTATCCGAGAACCCGTGGTGAGAGCTTCTCTCCATGTCACAACTAACCAGTGAGGTGTTAAGAAGTGAACCCGTCGTCTTGATTGAATTTGTAATGCACAATGCACAGGTTGTGGTTTAGATACTATTTGCTACATGGCCAGTGATCTCCTAATGGTGTTAACAAGTGACCATATATTCATGTATAGGAAAATTTTACTTTGATGCTAGTTGTTTCTTGATAACGCTGTACTATTTCAGGATATTTGTACAATCGACTCGCTGTTCAGTGGACTAGTTGCTAGTTTTAGCCTAGTTACTACTGTTTGTCGACAATAGTATCACACTCTTGTTGTTCACCAAATGGTCGCTGCTGCACTAGTGTCGGTGATGCGATGTGTTTTCATGGACTAATTGCATAGTCTGTATTGATTGCATATATATTTGACTAGGAGTAGATAGATAGACCCAAGATTTGAGGTCTTCCCTGCCCAGGAGCAGCCAGACCCAATATAATATACGTAGTCTTCCCGTTCTAGGAATTAATCCTCCTGTGAAGTTTCTGATGACAAAATTACTTTCATGCATGCTAGACTTTTATGTCTTAAATTTCTGTTGCCAAGACCTAGTAGTATCAGTCAATAGTTGGTCACCCATTGCTCTGGTTTCTGAATCTATGCATTGCATTTTGCTGCGCAGGACTTGAGAAGGTGAAGAAAAAGGAAAAAAGCCATGTTAATTTTTCCGTTCTCTGGGTGTCGGCCGAATGGCTGTCTCGACGTATCAAGAGGCAAGATGAACCCTGAAGCCACTGGATGAACCAAGAGATCCCAATCTTATGGTTCAAACGTCTGTGTGGTGTGGGCACTGAATGGACCAAGATCCTCTCGAGGGAATATACATGCTAAACTGCAAGAAGGCCCTGGCGAATCTCGAAGACAAGATATAGGCATTTTTGTGTTTATTTTTACTTTTCCGTTGGGTGACTGTTGGTGGAATGGTCTAGGGAGTTTGTATTGTGCCGCAGAAACTTGGTATCTTTGGTCAATGTCAACAAGTAGCAGACAACATATTTGATTGGATTGGTTGAATGAATGTGTGCTTTTTCTGTTGGCTCAAATGGTTAATTCTCCATGAAAAGAATGAATGTCAGCTCGTTCATTCATTCAATTGAGTACATTAAAACTGGAACTGGTGCATGAAAAATATATCTATGTATCTATCTATCTATCTAGTATGTTTGTATGTATGTACTTTGAGTATATATACATCACTATACCGGCAAGTGTGATGATTTTGGAAAAGCAACTGTGTTTTCAATTTACCACTAAAAACTGGAGGCACCTTTTACTTGATGTTTGTATGATTTATTTGGATGTTGGAAGCCGCATTATACTAGCGTTCTAGTGTCTAGTCTTCCTTCCTGACGACTTTTTGTTTCATATAATACGAAAGAAATGAAGAAGAAGTTACTATCTTTGGGATCTAATACCGTTGTCGAAACTGTTTTCATTGACGCCTTGCACATTGCATCAGCTTGGACTTGCCAAGATTATGTGTTCTCCCTATATTAATCATCTGAGAATTACTACCTTGATTTGATGGTTCAGTTCAATCAAGTTAAGTGGGCATTAGGTATTCTAATTTGGAGCACAGCGTTGAAATATACAAAAAGTGATCCATTTGTTCTCTTCTCTAATCTAATTAGTCCAGGCATGACCGATCTGTTCTTTTTTTTTCAGTGTCGGGAAGCAGTTGCAAAAGAAAGATCGGATCCGTCCCTCCCTCAAATAACGCCAGGTAGTTTCCATCTTATCTACGTATTTCCTAGCTAGCTAATAACTCCAGTACTAGTACTTATCGTGTTTGTTAGGAAACATAACAAATCCTACATTAATTATCTCGCACTTATTCCTCCACAAAACCAGGCGCTCCCAAAACCAATGCATCCTCCTTCAATTGTTGTTGTCGATCCGCCTCCTCCTCCCCGTTCCCATCCATTGGCTGACGTGATCTTCACGCGGATCGCCCTCTGAACCAATGTCTCTCCGCGCTCATTGTTAGCCAACCGGTGCAAGATCTTCTCTATAAATATAAATCGACAACCCTTTCTGATCTGTTGCCCGCGCCCCACAAGTCGCCCCTCCCTTGTCGCTACCACCTCCTATCTCCTTCCTCACACAATGTCAAGAGATGCTCCATCGGCGAGGCACTTCCTGTGGCCACCAAGATCTTGCCTTGCCTTGTCTCGTCACATGAGTTTTAGATCGAGCGGCACCAACATCTTGTCTCGCCGAGTGGCCACGCCGTGTCTTGGATGCCTCGACCATGCTTGTTGTGGCTGCTTCCTAGCACTTTGACTGTAAGAGCGCATCTTTTCTCGATCTAAACTTCCTTAAGGAAATCTTGGCATGGCACCACTCGATCTGATGAGTTTTCTTGTGAACCTTCTGATGGAAGAGATGCCAACACAAAGCCGCTGGACAACAAGACGCTAGGCAAGATATGGATGGAGCAAAGGTTAGTGTAAAAATAATATATGTATCAGAATTTGTTCAATGCTTCTTTGCACTGGTAAAAGATGTTTCCCAGTTGCCACATGTCCTAACTTTATAGGTATAAACAGTGATTGAACTATTTGTAGCTCAAACTTCAGAGGTAACGAGGGCCATCTGTCAGTATCTACAACCACAAATCAATTGATAAAATAATTATTAAAAGAAAGTAATTACCTTGTTTTGTGGATAACTGTCAAATTATTTGATTCAACTACTTGGTTATTTAGTGATCAATACCATGTTATTTTAACAATTTGCAATGTCATTTTAGAAATCACTGCCAGATTCTTTTTGCGAGTTCCCCCGATTTTGCAGTATAACTTTTTCACTTTGTTATGAGTTTGAACCCGTTTGTTGGTATCACCTAGTAATCCGTAGCAAAAATATATTGTTCTGAAGACGGTAGCAAAAACATGGCATATACTTTACTACTCTAGCATGTCTCCTGTGAAAGAACAAATGAAATACCTGCACTGTAGCCCCACTGTAGTGGCCATGCCTATAGACATTGTAGCATTAGTAGCGCCTCTGCAGTGCTACCGTAGCAGCACGATGTATTGTATGTACTAGTATTAAAGCACACAGGAGAGAAATTGACCGCACTTAATTAGACCACGCGCCACTATACGAAATTCTGTAGAGGGTTGGTTGGAAACTGATTGCTTTGTTTTAGAAATCAAAACTGCCTGTGAACTTGTGATAGCTTGCCACACCCATCAGATCATTCACACTGACGATCTATATGCAAGTTCAGCAACTATCCTATGAATAGGTTCAACTAGTCACAATGATGATTGAACGAAGACTAGCACCAATGCGTGCCAATTCAGTCACCATTCTAGCTAGACAAAACATCATCTGAATACATATGGCTAGCTCTTTAGACTGGATTTATGTGACACCTAGCACAGATTCAAAATCGAATGGACTACTAACAAAGTGCCAATCCAGTCCCATGATGAACATAATTATCACAAATGAAGTTAATTGTGCAAAGGGTGGCTCCAAAATTCATGGCATTATGTTGCCGAAATTTCTAGTACAAGTTCCCCAACTTGTCGTAAGGAAACAATAGCTTTATATTAGGGTGTTAATTGCAAAATGTTTGGTGTTGTTTGTAAGAGAACAAAAGCATTAGGGTGTTAATTGCAGAACTTTTGGTGCTGCAACATATTCAGCAAGGCGTTGAGGGTGATGCGAAGCTTGGCTCAATGTAGACTGTACAGGAGGAGAAGTATATGCAAGTTCTGACTTCATCTTCGCTGCCAACAATACATGATTGGGCCAGAGAAGGAAGATGACGCCAACGCGTCAGCATGTTCAATTTGTAAAACTCTTGGCTAATGACGCCAAAGTCAGCATGTTCAAGTTGCAGGATTATTATTGGGGGATCTGTGTGAGCTAGAGACCGTGTGATTCATTATTAACATAAACAATAGAGTCAGACATGTTGGTACATTGCGTACGTGGTTATCACAAGGGAAGTTTATTTTTTGAGGAGACCTCACAAGTGAAGTTAACTGTGCAAAATCATGGCGTTATGCTGCCGAAATTTCTGGTGAAATTTCCCTCGACTTGTCAAAATTTTGTCCTTCTTTGTAAGGAAACAAAAGCTTTAGGGTGTTAGTTGCAAAATTTATGGTGCTATTCGTGAGAAAACAAAAACATAAGGGTGCTAATTGCAATGTTAATCAAGCATTCGGTATATACGTGGGTGGGCGTCTAACTAAGTGGCATGTGTAGCTGGTCCGGCCGGAATATATATTTATGCTTATACATTGCTTTCACAAGTTCATAATTTATGTGAAACAGGCTTTGTATGTATTGAATCACTGGCAGGACCTAACTTAGCGAGACAGGGGGCGTTAAATATCTGATGTTCCATTGGCATGGTTTACTGGCTGTTTTGTAGGTAATAATGTTCTTGTGTTGTCGGATGTGATGCTGGACCTAACATTTGTATGGTCGAAAGGACGATATTTGTGTGAATAAGAATGAATTAATAGGTAAGATTATGATTCCCTAAGAAAGGAAATATTCTGATTCACGGAAAAACATGAAGGATTTTGCATAGATATTTGTATAACACAAATAATGAAATCCAACACTAAATGGAACACGTATGCTCCCAACTCCAACTCTTCTAATAATTTTGTATATGCAAATATTTGACATATACACCATGTTTGAAAAAAAAACATGGAACTTATACCTCTCACATTTCAAATTTTATTGAGTGGTAGGTGTATGTATATTTGCTACAATGCATATCAAATAAGACGGGAAGATGTGTATCTTGCCATATAGCTTGAATTAATTAATAATCTCTCCATCCCTTAGTAAGTGGCATAAACTTTGTAAGGAGGTTTATCTCGGGACTAGGACATGACGTCTTCATTCACATAAACAATGGTAGTTTGCACAATGTGGATGGGAACACATATGTACTCTTCCCTATAATGAAGGTTAAAATACATGTGTTTATTATTTATGATTGTTTGAATAACTTAGCATTTGTCCATTCATATGATATCTGAAATTTAAACACTTGCACCACACATAAATAAATTTACTTCATAACTATGTATCCCTATAGAATCTAGGTTGTGCAGCTGCACGGGTAGATGACTAGTATATACTATATTTGTATTGATATGAAAGAGACGACTCAGCTGCCATCTCCTTCTTCTCCCGCAAATCTCTAGAAAAACTCAACCCTCTGGAATCTGAGGCGGAGCAGCTGAAAACGATCGGATCTCTGTATCTCAAATCTCTATCAGCCGCTGGAAAACAATCCTCAGGCCAGAATTTCTTCTCCTCCCACAGATCCCTACGTATCCAGACTGTGGCTCCCCCTGCTCTAAGGCTCGCCATCTTCTTATGGTCGCCGCGCCGCACGGTTTGTGGAGGGGAGGGTGTTGATATATGCTCCCCCCACAGCTGTCCAAAGTAGGTGGCATCCACCTCCTCCCACTCACAGATAGCGGGGCCCGCCTGTAAGTCACCTGGGCGCAGATCCCTCCTGACCAAGTTCTTCCCCGTGCCCAGCTCGAATTTGAAGCCCCCGTGCTCGCGAAGCACCAGCAATGGCAATGAACTCCCTAGATTATCCTCAAGGTTGGGATCCAGGACTCGAATCCCAATTTCCCCAGTCCGATCCCCGCTCAATCCCTTCTGAACAATCTCCACTTCGCCCACAGCAAAATCAGATCCACCGTCAACACTGGCGCCATGGCGAAAATCCTCTCTTGCTCGTTTGCATCGGTCCTCGACATTGCATGTAGAGCCAAACTCGTTTTGGCATCGCACAGATTTCTCTCTGCTTGGTTCCTCGCGAACACCAGGGCTTGGATCTCCGCATCTGCGCCACATCTCGGTCTCCCGCTGCACTCATCTTGTCGACCACCGACCGCCGCCGCTCCCCGTCCCCCGCCATCCGCCTCCTCCAGTGCAGCCCTAATCCCCACCCCTTCCGCGGAAAATCGTACCTACCGCCTGGGGTGAAGGAACTCGGTCAGGCCCCGAGTCGCTCCGAGGACCGTAGGGCGCGAGGGGCGCGGTGTCGCCGGCGAAACCTGCCCTGCAGCCAAGGCGGGAGGCGTCACCGGAGAGCCCAGTGAGGACGAGGGGGGAGGGGTAGGTGGGGTGGGGTGGGGGTGGGGTGGGGGAGGGTCAGGTGGGGAAGGAGAGTAATCCGGTAGTCTCAGAAATTCTAGAATACTGCTCGGAGTGGCGTTTCTGGCGATTTTGATACAGATTACTACAGACTGTTCTGTTTTTGACAGATTCTGTTTTCTATGTGTTGTTTGCTTATTTTGATGCATCTATGGCTAGTATTAAGTGGTATGAACCATAGAGAAGTTGGAATAAAGTAGATATTACACCAATATGAATTTAGAATGAGTTCATTACAGTACCTAAGTGGTGGTTTTATTTTCTTATACTAACGGAGCTTACGAGTTTTCTGTTAAGTTTTGTGTTGTGAAGTTTTCAAGTTTTGGGTAAGGATTCGATGGACTATGGAATAAGGAGTGGCAAGAGCCTAAGCTTGGGGATGCCCAAGGCACCCCGAGGCAATATTCAAGGACAACCAAAAGCCTAAGCTTGGGGATGCCCCGGAAGGCATCCCCTCTTTCATCTTCGTTCATCGGTAACTTTACTTGGAGCTATATTTTTATTCACCACATGATATGTGTTTTGCTTGGAGCGTCATTTTATTTTGTTAGTATATGCTTGATATTATTTAGAATAATGTTTTGCATCTTTAGTTTCAATAAAAATGTCAAGGATGGCCTTTACCATGCTTATTTTGCTAGTATACATGTTGCTGTTTGAAAACAGGAAGTTTACCGCTGTTGCAAAAATTCCCTAGAAAAGTCAGAAAATGATATAATGTTGAAACTTTTTGAATATTGACATCTGATAAATTTATTACAGTGAGAATTTTCTTTCATAATTTTGGAGTTCGGGAAGTATGATGAATCTTGCATTCTTTACAGACTATACTGTTTTGACAGATTGCTTTTATAGTTGCATTGTTTGCATATGTTTCCTTGTTTAATGATTATATTTGAGGATAGGAGTATTGAATATGCAGAGGCATTTAGTATGCAATGTTGAATAATAATTTTAGTGATTTGTTACAGTAGAAAATGATAAGGTTTTGCATTGGTTTATACTAACCTATCTCACGAGTTCTTGTTGAGTTTGGTGTGGATGAAGCTTTTGATAAAAAGAGAAACCATGATATGAGAGGAATTAAGGAGACACAAAAGTTTAAGCTTGGGGATGCCCAAGGCACCCCAAGATAATATTTCAAGAAGTCTCAAGCATCTAAGCTTGGGGATGCCCCGGTAGGCATCCCACCTTTCTTCTTCAACAACTATCGGTTAGTATCGGTTGAGCCTAAGTTTTTTGCTTCTTCACATGAGTTGTGTTATCCTTGCATTGTCATTTTATTTTGTTTTGCTTGCTGTTTGAATACAATACCAAGATCTGAAATTCTTAAATGAGAGAGAGTCTTCATATAGTTACATAATTATTTAGCTACTCTTTGTTCTACACTTATATCTTTTTGGACTAGTTTGTCATTTACTCGTGCGCTTCACTTATATCTTATGAGTAAATTGTTGAATGAGTTGATTGTCATAAATATGAAATTAAATATGTTTCATTTGCTTATCCCATTGGGAGTAATGACTTTCTGCTACGTATGCATGCCTTTCAGATTGAAAAACATGGGCTACTTGTACGAAAGCACCATGAGAATTGTCTTAGCCCTCAGATCAGGCGTAATGTGGAGGCCTATGTCGATGACTTGGTAGTCAAGACACGGGATAAATCTACATACTTGGAAGGTGTGGCCGAAACCTTCGTAACCTACAAAAATGTGCATGAAGCTCAATCCCAGCAAGTGCGTATTCGTTGTCCCGTCCTAAAAGTTGCTAAGATTTTTTGGAATTTTAGAGAAAATGTAAATATTTATTTCTTATACTTGATTTTTTTATTTGCCCATATTTCTATGAATACCATATCATACCTGATCCATATGCTCGATGTCTTCTCGTAATACTCCAATTCTATCTCGCTTTCCAATGTAAATCAATGTAACTATCATTGAGTGTTGCCGAGATTTGTGAAATGTTCTCTCACTCACCCTCGTCATAACTTGTTATTCTCTGTGGTGCGAATGTCATTGTTTTCTCTGGCAGTAGTTTGTCTAGAGAATGTTATCCTATTTAATTTTTCTGCATTAGTCAATAATATGCAACAAAAATTACAGGAGAAATATTGTAGCCAGAATGTGCAGCTTGATAAAACACAATCAGAATTATTAAAAAATCAATATATCAAATTTTATATATATGAATGAATCATTTTATTTATCCACATCATAAAAGATTTATCTAGGATGTATTTTACAAAAGATTAAAAAACTCGTATTCTCGACCGACATGATAAAACTGCATATATAATTATTATCACAAACTGACAAATTTCTTGGATTTTGGTGTTTATGATTGGTTGGCGATCTTTGCATCTGTCCCTCTGACATTTTTGTTGATTTTTGTGGCTGTTTCACTATGTAGTTTGCGAATGTTTTTTCTATAGCATTTTTTCCTTGGGTAATGTTGCCTTCCTATTACTGCTGGCCTTGCGGAGTTTCTATAGACCTCATGCAAAATTATGTACTCCCTCAGTTTCTTTTTACTCTGAATATGAGCTTGTCTCAAGTCAAACTCTTCAATGTTTGACTAACTTTTATACGAAAAAATAAATACAAAATTGACATCATTAGATCCATTGTGGAATAAATTTGTCATATTATATTTATTTGGTATTGTAGATCTTGATATTTTTCCTATAAATATATTCAAGCTTTACAAAATTTGGCTTCGGATAAATATAATAAATGGAGTAAAAACAACCGAGGGAGAACATATATGCCTAAGCAAAAGTATTTCCCTTTTTTACCGGTAGGCCTTTCCTTGTCTATATGTGCCACATAGATGCAAACCCAAATGGCTAATTTCTCGATGCCTATGTATGCGATCCTTTTTGTGTGTGACCGTTGCTCACTGATTAAAGTCATGAATACTTTTGTTTATCTTTTAATCTCAACCTTTATATTAGAATCAAGAGATCGTGTATTTTTAAGATACGTCGATTTTGATTATATCTTATTAAGAATTAGTGACATATATTCCTGTTGATATTTAGATTTATGCATCAGTTCTTGTGTTTTTATTTATAAACATTTAACGGTGCGTAGTTTGTAATCATTGCATGCTGACACCTCAGTCTATCTTTTTTTTTGAAGGCCCGTACTTTTATTTGTATTTCAAATATCTCCATTTATTTGTATGTTCACAGCCTTTTTTGTTTCTCATACTCATGATCCTAATCTATCGGGCAAAATATTTTTGCCTAATAGACGAGACATGTCTATTGAAGTATATAGTACTTCTAGTTGACTTTCATACGTGCAAGTATCGCTGGCCTGTATAATTTTTTAGGCGTGCTGCACTTTAGCTTTCTTGGACGTTTGGGCGTCTTGGTTCATGGCCCGATGCCAAGATGAGTGTGTTTTATTGGCTGCCATGCTACAGGCGAGAGTCCGGGTGTAGTTCATGTTGCATGTTGGTATCTTTTTTAAAAAAAATTGCACATGTATTGTATTACGGATTTTGAATTTGCTAACCACATGCCCCATGCGGTTTTTGCATGTATAGTTTTTATTTGCATATACATATGTCATATGGATGTACCTCCTCTGACGTGACTTGTTTGTACCAAATATAGTCGTATGTAATTTTTGAATCTTTTAAATCTCAGCCATTAAAAATTCTGTTAAACGGTGTCAAAATTGTAGATTATGTGAGTGCATGTGATGGCTCGTTTGTCCCTTATTTTAGTAATAGTATACACAGTAATTAATAGATAGATGTATCCAGCACAGGTCGACCTTTGTATTTCATTCATATTGGTGCAATACAGATTACAACCCATTAATGCATGATAAGGAAAGGAAATGGCCAAATAAAAATATTGACGAAATATTTAATTTCGTCCAGATCCAGGGTAGATGCAGAGCATGTACCAAAGATTGACGCGACGACTTCATTTCAAATCAAAAAAAAAATAGATTAACGCGAAGACTTAAGTAGAAGATGCATATGTAAACTAGGCATACGAAACTAGTGTCCATATGCACTGGACTCGGGCTCTCAGTACGGGAAGCCGGCGTGGGTTTGATGGAGCCCCTGCTGCACCGTCTCCATCCTGGCAGTGAACTCCGGACGCGGCAGCATCACATCAAGCCATTGATCTATCTCCTTGTCTAGCCCTGCGTCGAACCCCGGCGGCTTAGGCATCGTCATCTGCATCTGCTCCGTATCTATCCCGGCGGCCAACCCCGGCGGCGGAGGCATCTCCTGCACATCCATCCGGGCGGCGACCACCTGAGACGGAGGCAGCGGCGCCATCACCATCTGCTGCATATCCATCGCGGCCTCGAACCCCTGCTCCTGTGGCGGAGGCGCCAGAAACTGCAACTCCATCCCGTCGTTGGCGGTGCCGCTGCTGCTACCGTACTCGAAGGTGCTGCCACCGAAGATCCGGGGCGGCGGCGGCGGGGCCACCTCCGCCATGCGGCTCATGTGGGCGTGCATCGCCTCGAGCAGAACCTGGTTGGCGCGATCGGAGACGGCGTCCTTCATCTGCATCAGCGCGGCGAAGAAGGCCGCCATGTCCTCGTCTCCCATGTCGCGCGCCTTGGGGTCGAACCAAGCCGCTATCTGGTCCCCCGCAGAGCGCTCTTTCGCCATGGCCTTGTCCGTGCGCTTGGTCCGCTTCTTCAACTCGGCCAGCTCCGTGCGCAGCTCGTCGAACTCCTGCTGCAGCTTCTCGAGCTTCTCGTCTTCGCCGGCAGCGCCCTCCCCCGCGAGCAAGCGGTCGTCGGCAGCGCCCTCCTCCCTCGCGCCAGCCCCCGCAGCCTCCCCCGCCAGGAAGCGTTCCACGACGGAGTCGACGGAGGGGTGGCCGAAGGAGAAGGCCCTGCCGCGGGGAGAGAAGGCGAGGGCGGCCACCTGGGCGCCGGTCAGGACCGCCAGATCCGTGGCCTTGCTGAAGAACCCCTGGCGGCGCTTGGAGTAGCAGACGAACCGGGCATCCTCCTGCTCGATCCGGCGGATGACGATCTTCTTCCGGCCGCTGCCACCTCTCCGGTTGGGCGCCGCCATTGCTCGCTTGTTCGGTGGCTAGCAAAGCGTCCGGAGAGGAATCCCTTCTTCGCTGGGCTACGTACATTAAAACTGGTGATTGGCAATGAGATACGATTGGGTATGCGCTGAGCTGTATACATTAAACTCACGCGTCAAAGGATAACTACGTACACCCTATTATTTAGAAACTATTCCTTCGCACCCACCAACGACCTTGCACGACAACAAATCACAGTAAACCATGCAACATACCGCGTCCTCCAAGCCCGACAGTTCGGTCCACCAACAAATCGGTTTGGTTCGGTTCTGTTCGGTTATAACCCAAGTCACCTAATACTTTTGGGGGAGGAAGAAATCGAGAGTCAAAAGCTTGGGCAAGTAAAGTAAATACGAGCTGATGACCAAATCAACCGTAAGATGCATACCGCACAATGGTTCTGGCCGGAGGAATTAATGGTAAGAGGAAATGACAGACGCGTCGTCGTCCTCGGAGCTCCTGTCCCGCGAAAGAGCAGCGGTGCTCGTGAGCAGACCAACGCAAAAGAGCGATGAGCACACCAGAGCCATGGGTGCCGCTGGCCGCCAACGCTCAGTTTGCGTGAGTTGAGAAAAAAGGAGGCCGCGGTGCTAGCTGTGCAATTGAGCGAGAATTGTTGTTCGAGTTCCAAAGGTAGACTAACTCCGATCAGTCCATCTCTCTTATCACATGTGAGTATCCACAAAAGCTGTGTGGGCAAAACACCGCCCCTTATCGAAGAGCCAAAACTTCAGCAATGAATGGGTCTAAGACTCCCCAAGCCCCGAGGAACGCCGGATGAGACCGGGCTACACCTCCCGCTCCTACTTTCATGCAAACAAACTTTTCTGTATGAGTTGGACGTACGAGCCAAATTTTGAGATGGTGCGTCCAATGAACATTTTTTTTAATCAATTGGACGTACGAGCCAAGTTTTTTTTTTGTTTTGAGGGGAGGGGACGTATGAGCCAAGCTTTGAGATGGTGCGTCCAATGAACCTTTTTTCCTTTTCACAAAAAAACTCATGGATCGTCGATCGCGTTTTGACTTGGATCCAAAACAAATCCTATGTGAGTTGTTTTGGAACTCTTTTCCTTTCTTTTTTATGGTGATCGAGACTTGAATTTGTTTTTTTTTAACCCAAGCAGGATACCGTGGCCTCACCATTGTCCCACCGACGTCTTCATCCAGCCAAATCTAATTCGGATTGCTCTACTGGGTCAAAAAACAAGGGATCGGCATGTTGTATGTATCCTTCGCCCTTATTTTAAGTTCAGGGAGCAGGGATAACATTTCATGCACCCATTTAATCGCCTGCACCGGATCATACCCATCACGATCACCGATTGCGACAAGACCAAAGAGTAAACTGTATAATTAATAAATGGGGATGATCTTGCATCTATCACCATCTGAAAACATCTTATCCAGCAAGATATCGATGGATCTAGCCTCGGTAAATGAAGATCAAACCGATCCTTAACATCAGTCCAGAACTTGTTTGCGTGAATGCAGCGGATGAGCGCCATTAGTCTTTGTGCGTGTGTGCACGTGTAGACGTATTAATTATTAAATTAATTCTACTTGGTACATACTGGTCAATCAATAAGGGCCGTCGGATCGGCCCAAGGGAGGCGGGATCGGAGAGCAATCCGTGGGATGGGGTGATTGACCAATCGCAAGCAAGCAGCAAAACTATCAATTCTTTTCTTTTCATTCACTCACAAGGAAAGGAAAGAAAAGAAAAGAAAAGAAAAGAAAAGAAAAGAAAAGAATCCCCAAACGACGCAGCGCCTCGATTCATTCATTCATTCATTCATTCCGTTCCCTTCCCCACATCGCCGCCTCGTCTCCCACATCGCCGCCGGCCATGGCCTCCGCCCTCTCCCTCTTCCTCTCCCTCATCGCCGCCGCCCCCACCCTCTCCTCCTCCTCCTCCCCTCCCCTCTCATCACAAGAGAAGAGAAGAGAAGAGAAGAGAAGAGGTCAGGCGGCGGCGGCGGCGGCCCAGATCCGCCACGGTAGCCCAGGGCCTCGACGGCCAGCGCGCGCCGGGACATGGCCTCCGACGACGCGGCCGTCAATCCAAGGTACTCGACGGGGATGCAGCTTCCTTGTGCTCTGCTCGTCCGGGCGGTTCCGCGCCCGACCGCCATGGAGCTTCCTCTTCCTCCACCTGCTCCGCGATTTGCACCACGCAGCTACTCTCTCGCCCGCCCACCTTCCCTCATTTGGTTTCCTTCCTTCCTTCCTTCCTTCCTTCCTCCGTGTCTGCTCGGCTAGGGTTCGTTCGCTGCTGGTGCTGCCTGCGCCTCTGGTCTGGTGGATTAATTAAATCTCACGCCTTGTGCCTTGTTGGTTGGTGGAGATCGGTTCCTTCCTCATTTTGATTTTGATTTTGATTTGTTGGACACACTAGAAACTGGATCAACAAGATTGGCCGTGTGTAATGAGGATTGGGGGGGATGTACACTAGTACGAGTAGGTTTCATATCTTCAAATGCAATGAGTAGAGATTCATCAAATTCCTCCTCCTCACTTGTTATGTCCAATTTGCTTGCTGCACTATATTGGACGTGTGAAAACTGAAACTTTGATCTAATATGATTTTCGCTGTGCATTTCCCCTAAATCTGTCTAGACCAGCAAATCGATCGATCCAAGTGAGAAATTAACAAAGTATCGGTTGAACTACACCGAGCTCCACCAGCCCTGCTTGTTTATTCTACCCAACCACTTGCTGTTTATTCTACGTTGCGGCTCTAGTTCATCAATTGCATGCCTACAGCTAGTCAGTTATATCATACAATTTTATATTGCCGCGCCAGCGCTTTTCATACATTTCTTTATGGCTTATTGTTGTAAGCACCAGAATCAAATAAAACATATTTATTGCGGTGATGGCTGCAAGATAGTATTTGCCATGTATTTGCCCCTCTGCTAGTTTTTAATTTATTGCAAGATAGCGATTTTGTTCTGTTAGCATTTCTCCGAGGATTAATAAAACAAGGATGTGCTATGCCTTTCATGATGGAATCCTAAGATTTTAGCGGTCTAACTCGCTCTAGTGAAATTATTTCCATTTTCTAACTATTGCCCACTGCCATTGCATATATGTCTATCTTATTATCAGTGTAAGAAGATCATTTTGTACTTACTTAGCTTAAACTGTAATTATGAAAAAGTTCCCTTTTTTAGACAAGAATGTTCGCCGAATATTGACTAGCTGCATGGCAGGTGGACCGTGGCTGCTCCGAACGGTTGACTTTACCACTTGAACTTACTTGGAGTTCACCTTTTGCAAAGTGGCATCCTCAAGAAGCCGCGTGATATTCGGCATCGGCTACAACTGCGATGAGTAAGTCCTCTGTCCCCTCTCTACCCTGCTGGCCGTCGACACGAAGGTGTTGCTTCTGGTGATTTGCTTTTAGTGGTGATGCTATTTAAGCCCTGGTTGTGGTTTTCGCGTCCTGTTTATGCCCATGCTATGGTTAATCATAGGGTTCCTGGTTAGCACTGCCGTTGAATTTATTTGATTTCTCACAGCCTATAATCATGGTTTCAGTTTACCACTATAAACTGGTTGTGCTTCTTATGAAGTTTACTTGGCCTAGGTTTGGTTATAGGGTCCTGGTTATGTCTGCCTTAAGTTCATATATGTGGTCTGGTGGTTATGCATTATTTGCTTGCTGTTAATATTTTTGATAGGGGTTTTCTTAGTTTTGGAGTTAAAACATGCTACTATCTACTCTATGATACTTGAGGCATCATTCTTTTTGATTGACGTTGTTATTTTATTCATATGGTCTTGAGCGTTGGTAATGCTGTCTTTTATAGCAGGTTATTTGTTTCCCAGACAACGTGAGCAAAAACGTACCAAAAATAGAGATGAAACTATATGGTGTTCATTATTAGGGGAAAGTTTCATTGCATTTAGTACAACACTGATGTTGGTTTCTGAGTCAGGAAGCTAGCTAGTTATTTTGTCTAGTATCTCCTGGTCTGATTTGTTTAGGCTCACAATGAGCTCCAGCAGCCCTGTTCGTAGTCAGTCGCGTGTGCCACCTTCAACCCAAGATCCAACCCCTCCAGCTTTAACCCATCATCCGCTGCCACTACTGCTAAAGGCTGGATGTCTAGTGCATGTTTAGTTGAGGTAGAAATATTCTACCCTACCACTTGTTGTTTATTGTACATGGCGGCTGTAATTCATCAACGGATCCCTGCAGCAAGTCAGTTATATCAAACAAATTTTATATTGCCGTGCCAGTGATTTTCATATTTTTTTGATGGCTTATTGTTGTAAGCACCAGAATCTAAGACATATGTAATGCGGTGATGGCTGCATGACCGATTGTTTCTCGGTTCTTCACCATGTTTTTGCCCCTTTGCCATATTTTTTTATTGTAAGAGAGCTTCTTGTCCTGTTCGCATTCGCTTAGGATTAATAAAACAATGATGTACTATGTTATTCATGATGGGATCCTGAGATTTTAGCGACCTAACTCACTGTAGTAGAATTATTTCAATTTTCCAACCATTGCCCAGCACATGTCTTATTATCAACATAAGAAATCATTTTGTATTTACTGAGTTTAAACTGTCATTATTAAAAAGTTCCCTTTTTTTAGATAAGACTGTTCACCGAATATTGACTAACTGCATGGCAGGTGGACCGCGATCGCTCCGAACGTTGAATTCACCACTTGGAACTTACTTGGAGTTCACCTTTTGCAAAGTGGGATCCTCAAGAAGGCGTGTGATCTTGGCACTAGCTAATACTCTGATGGGTAAGTCCTCTGTCCCCTCTCTATCGTGCTGGCCATCAAGCCGAAGGTGTTGCTTGTGGTCATTTGGTTTTAGTGGTGATTCTGTTCAAGCCCTGCAGCTAAGTTATATCGTACAATTTATATTGTTGCGCTAGTGTTTTTCATATATTTGTTGATGGCTTATTGTTGTAAGCACCTGAATCTAATAAGACATATGTAATGTGGTGATCGCTGCATGACCATTTGTTACTTGGTTCTTCACCATGTATTTGCCCCTCTGCCATTTTTTTAAATGATAGCTCATGTCCTGTTTGCATTCGCCGAGGCGAGGATTAATAAAACAATGATGTACTATGCCTTTCATGATGGTATCCTGAGATTTTAGCGGTCACTGCCACTGCATCTGTCTGCCTTATTATCAGTATAATAAATTGTTTTGTATTTACTGAGTTGAAACTGTAATTATGGAAAAGTTCCTTTTTTAAGGCGAGATTATTCAGCGAATATTGACTAGCTCCATGGCAGGTGGACCATGGTGGCTCCAGATGAAAAGAGCTGTACTTGCTATCCAAGTTACCATCTTCGAATATATTGACTTTCAAAGGGTACAAGATAAATGGGAATACATTTTACACGATCGCCCCAGATGAAAAGAGCACCAACCAAAATAGTGGTGTCCGCTTTGATGCAGCAAACACCAATAGGCCAAAGGACACATAGAGGAGATATGGGAACTTGACTATGGACGTGATTTGAAGGTCCCTTTGTTTCAGTGCAAATGGGTCAATCTCATAGGAGGCGGTGTAACAGAAGACCCGCAGTACTGAATGACAACAGTGGATCTCAACAATCTTGCGTACGCAGGCGAACCATGAGCTCTAGCCAATGATGTGGCGTAGGTTTTCTTTGTGAATGACATGTCTACCAAGTCGAGAAAAAGAAAAGATAAGGAAGTGAATACATCATATGATTAGCCAAAGCGCCACATAGTTCTTTCAGGGAAAAGAAACATTGTGGGAGTGGAGGACAAGACAGACATGTCAGAAGATTATGAAAAGTTTCATGAAATTGCTCCCTTCACAGTGAATATTGACCCGAGCATCCAGTTAAATGATTAAGATTGTCCATGGTTACGGTGCAAAGGGACACATGCGAAGAAAAAAAGTTTACACCCAAAGATCCCGCTCCGGGATGTGACCGGCTTCACTGTCATCAATTTATTCTCTAGTGAGTTTCCGGACTTATATATCTGGAAAGTCCCACTTCGGACAAACCGGAGGGAATCTTTGTAATAGTTTGGGTACTTATGTGTTATTAATTTCTCATCAATTTTCAACCCTTTCTGACATTATTTCCTATTTTTGATGCATTTACTAATTTTTTTTTAGCTAAATCACCCTGAAATTGAAATGCACTAAAAATGAACTCTGAAAAGGTTGAAAGTTGGCATGGTATCATCATTTCACCCACGTAGCATGTGCAAAAGACTTGAGAGGGTTACGCCAAAAAAGGAGGCACTTCATGTACAAAATGGACAATCTCTTTCAAAGTATCAGGGTTTTGGGCTAAAACTCATCTCTTACAAAGTCATTTCATTTTCTTAAACTTATTTCAACTCCAGACTTTTTGTGCGATCAATATGCACCATTCGAAGCCACATCATCATTTTTCAACCCTTTCTGAGTTCATTTTCTATTTTTCATGCATTTGCTGATGTTTTTGAGCTAAATGACCCTGAAATTGAAAAGAACTACAAATGAACTCTGAAAAGGATGAAAGTCGGCATGGTTTCATCATTTCAGCGACATAGCATGTGCAAAAAGTTGAGAGGGTTACGGCAAAAACTGGATGCCCTTCGTGTACAAAATGGACAATCTCTTTCAAAGTATATCAAAGTTTCGGACGAAAACTCTTCTATTACAAAGGCATTTCACTTTTTCAATAACCTATGAATTTCCAAATTGAATAGAATGATAAAACACACTAATATTAAAGAGAAGAAAAAAGAATCATTAAAAAATCTATTTTTGAAGTAAAGTTATTCACAAACTAGTGATTCACACGTTTAAAATAATTCAAATTTAAACTATTCAAATTTGAAAAGTACTGGCACTTACAGAAAGTTTAATTTTTTTCCTAAAGCAAAAATATTCACAAAGAAACTCTAAATAAAGCAAAAAATACAACTTAATAACAAAAGAAAATAAATAAAGCAGAAAAATGAAAAATAAATAAATTAAAAAAAGCCCGCCTACTAGGCCACAACAGCCTGCATACGACTAGAAACCCAACCTATAGTTGGGCAAGGATGCAGGCCCGAAAGGCCCAGTAGGCCCATCGGGGCAGCGCAGGTGAGGTAGGCCCAGAAGGCCTGCATTAGAGAGGACCTCGATGCAGTGCCTGCACCGGGGCTTATAAACAGGCGGTGGCACCCCACAACTAGCGAGGTGGGACTAAACATCCACCGTGCCCCTCGCCTGACAGCGCTCCATCTTTAGTCGCTGTTGGTGGCTTCAACGGCGACTAAAGTCCCCCCTTTAGTCCTTGTTGGAGCCACCAACCGCGACTAAAGGCCTGCGCTTCCCGCCGCTTCGGCTCGCCAAAAGTGACCTTTAGTCCCTGTTGGTGGATCCAACCAAGACTAAAGGTCTCCGCATATATATTCTCACACTTAAAATTTTGAGTTTCTCTGCTTTCTTCGACCTATTCGACATCGCCGCGCCATCGCCATCTCGCCTCCCCGACGCCGGACCTCGTTGCCACCTCCGAGGTCGGCCGCCCGCGCCTCCTAGCGCCGATCCCCGATGCCCCCCACGCCCGCTCCTCCCTGAGCCCGGCCCTACACTGCCCGCGACCGCTCCTCTGGCCCCAAGCTCCTCGCCGCACCGCTAATGCCCCTGACTTGCCTCGCCCCGTCGTCGCCCGGTCGCCCCGTTGTGAGCTACATTCTCTCCCTCGCCCCCTGTGCTGCCATGGCCGCCCCTCCCCGAGCCCACACACACACATATGCATGAACACACACACACATTTTCTTAAGTTAGATGAATTATATGTATTTTTTGTATGTTTTAGTATATATGTATCGCAATTTTGACATTTGTCAGAAGAATTTTGATATTCTTTTTTGACTAGATGATTAGATGTATAGAAAAAAGTTAAGGAATTTTGACATTTGAGGAATATTTACATTTTCATCCAATATGTATTGAAATTAGTGTGCGCGCGCGCGTGTGTGTGTGTGTGTGTCTATACACACACACACACACACACACACACACACACACACACACACACACACACACACACACTAAAGGCCTAGTTGGTGAATGCCTGTTGTAATAGACAAGTTTTAGTCCCAGTTGGTGTAACCCACCGGGACTAAAGGCCCCCTACCCCACGGCGCAGGCTTGTGCCACGTGGTGGACCTTTGGTCCTGTTTGATGACGAACGGGCACTAAAGGGGGGGGGCTTTAGTCCCCACACTTTAGTGCCGGTTGCAGAATCAGCACTAAAGGCCCATACAAAGCGGGACTATTGCCTGATTCCGCACTAGTGGATGTGGATCCCGACGGCGGCTGGTGACGCAGGCTATGGTGGATCTGGCCGCCTCATCCCCAAGCCCGGTGTGCTTTCCTCCATATGGATCTTGGTCGCGATGTGTGGCTTGTTGGTCCTTGATGGGGATCGAGCTGGAGGTGGGATTCAGATCGGGAGATATCTTTAGTTGACCCTGGTCAGCCATGATGGCGGCGATACTCGAGGGCGTCGTTTCTTCTCCAAGGAGAAGTTCATCGGATATGCCTATACCTCCATCACTCTCCTTTGTCTCGCGGGTGAAATCCCTAATTCCAGAGGGCGACGTTGGCGTCTTTGACATCGTTCTCTTCTTGAAGACGCCGCCTGGTGAGCTATGTGGCTGTTGGACATGCTCGATTGGCATTGGAGGTGATATGGATTAGGAGGTGGTGCGATGTGGCATCTACCGCATTGATGACGGTGGGTCCCGGGGGCATGGTGCAGCAGTCTCGGCGTCGGATTTGTCTTGATGCACGCGCATAGGCAGGTGGCGTTGTTTGGTGTTGTGCCGGTGTCGACGGCAGGCCTGGCATGGTCGATGATTCAGAACCTACTCTGAAGATGGATAGGTGGTTGACGGCGGCGGCGAAATTTGAGAGTGTGTCGGACCGGTGTGAGCCCCGAACCCGTCAAGCGACCTGGTTGGGGCCTCGGGCTTTAGATGTTAGGTTGGGTGCAAGGTCTATTTGGTATTGGGCTCATACTATTGGCACCCCTTCATCAACTGGATAGGAGTAGGGACAGATGTTGCCAAGATGGTGGCTTCAGACTTGATTGTGTATTACTTTGTAAGGTCTTTCTGAATAATTAATAAAATGGCTGCATGCATGGCCCAGATGCAGAGGCCGGGGGTCATCCTCCTTTTCCAAAAAGAAGAGATAAATTTTCTGACTTGTTCTCTTTAACTATTCAACAAGAAATCTTTGTCAAACACTTTCTCGAGGAAGATAAATAACTTTATACTCTCTTGTCCAACAAGCCTGCCAGCAATAGGAATAATTCTTGTTATTGCACCAACAGTGCCAACTCAATGAGCAATCGAATAAGTGGTCATACCCATGGAGAACCTAGTTAATCATCTCTACTACTAGAGACGAGTTCATCTCCACCTCACAAATCCTCTTCCCCTTTTGTTTCATGTTGGTTTTTTTTAACCCCAACTGATGATGCAAAAAATAAAGACCACCATTATTAAAGGGGAGTTCGTTCCGTTGGATCCATCACCCACCTGGTTTTTTCTACCACGTTTCACCCCTCCATTTGGATTCCTGTTGGTTTTGTTGCAAACCCTGACCAATGCCACACAAAATCAAAATCAACATAAATATCATTACTATTAAAGGGGAGTTCGCTCCATTGACTCCACCTCCCACGTTCTACACCCCTTTAATTTCCTATTGGTTTTTTTGTTAACTGCAACCGATGCCGCACATAATAAAATCCAACATTATTAAAGGGGAGTTCATTCAGTTGCCTCCACCGCCACCTATTTTTTACCTCCCATGTTCTCCTCCCCCCTTTGATTTTCTGTCATATTTTTTGTTAACCCCATCCTTTGCAGCACAGAATAAAAAACAAAATGTCCATGTAAATTTTGTTTTTTCAAAGCTCCATGTATATATCATTTGATGCACAAAAGCTAGCATTCCTAACGTTTATCTTTTTCCTGGGTACATTTAACCCAAGACAAAAAATATAGATACGCGCATCGGATCACCATCGAGAAGTTGTCACGAACCCCATGTCGTACTGCAAGGCGAAAAGGGGGTGGTCTAGATCGCGCCATGGCATTCTCTTATCCATCCTACGCATCTCGCTGCATGATTAAATCCTTTATCACACACGCTCAATAGTTTTTTCAATAAGCAAACCACATTTTTGAAATGTGGGGTGCCCATTTCGTTAATATGGGATGAACATTTATACATACAATCTTAAATGTTTTTAATGTAAAAAATGTCATTCACATTTAATTTCTAAAAAAATCTGATTTGCAGTGAGATTTGTTGTATTCTCTGCGGAATTGTGAGTTCCATGCAGAAAAGTGGTACCCAAGTGTTTTGACAAAATTTTGAAGAAATTCTGAAATGTAAATTGGAGTTTGAATAAGTATGTATGGTAGGATAAGCACATCTCTGAAATGAAGAATTTCTGAAGTGCATGTATGATAAGTATGTATACATTAAAACTCAAGCATCAAAGGATAACTACGTACTCAATTGCAACCTGATTGAATTGATTGGGATGTGAAAACAAAATATTTTTTGGCCCAGAAAAGCAAGCATTCCTAACAATGCAGTAGTTGGGAAATAATTTATATTTTGTCGGTCACACATTTGATACAACACATGAAAATATATGAGTGTATTGGATGTATTAACTTCTTATATTATGGGAAGGAGGCAGTACATACGAGCTTTCAATAACCTTCAAAATTTCATACCTACACCACCGGGCGGCACATGTACGCGCGCCCCACATTAGTCACCCTCGTTTATATATTACTGTGATATATTCTCAAATTAATAATTTGCTTTTAGTATGGGCGAACACTTTCAAATATATCAACACAATATTAAATTATGTATATTAGCATAGTGTATGATTGGCCATGTCAAAACAAACCGAGCTTTATGAAGCACTTTCAGCGAGATTGCACAGATGCATCCAGATAGGTCAATGGATCATGTCCTACATGCATGATGCTCATAACTAGAGATGGATACAATGTCATTTAAAAAAAGGGTGCTACTCTGGGTGGCTAAATGCATTGCAATGTGTATTTTGGATCTTTTTGGTGGAAACACATTATCAGTTGAGGCCAGATTTTATGTGGATAGCGAAGTGCACTCAAGGGCAGGGCAGCACTGTCATGCTCTGGCAAGGTAATTTGGAGAGAGACCATTCTTCCGAGATTAATTTTCTGACTTGTTCTCTTTTGCTATTCAACAAGAAATACTTGTCAAACACTTTTTGGAGGACGATAAATAACTTTATACTCTCTTGTCCAACAAGCCTATCAGCAATATGAGTTATTGCTCAAACAGTAACAACTCAATGAGCAATCGGACAAATGGGCATACCCGTGAAGAGAACCTAGTTAATCATCTCTACTATTAGAGAGGAGTTTCTTCGGTCGCCTCCACCTCATTCATCGTCATCCCCCTTTTGTATCCTGTTGGTTTTTTTCTTATCCCCAACTAATTCTGCACAAAATAAAAACCACCATCGTTAAAGGGGAGTTCGTTCCGTCGCCTCCACCTACCACCTGGTTTTCCCCCACGTTTCACCCCCCCTTTGGTTTCCTATTGGTTTTTTTACAAACCCCGACCAATGCCACACAAAATAAAAACCAATGTAAATATCACTAGTATTAAAGGGGAGTTCGCTGCATCGTTTCTACCCCCCACGTCCTCCACCCTCTTTAGCTTCCTATTACTTCTTTGATAACAGCAACCGATGCCGCACAAAATAAAAACCAACATTATTAAAGGGGAGTTCATTCAGCCACATCCAATCTTCGTAAAAATGATGAACTCTCGAATTGACATTGCTTCAGCAATAAATGTATCAGTAACTCCCAAGAGAAGTTTGCTCCAATCTTCCATTAACCTACTTGAAGACCGGACAACACCTCCATCTCCTTCGGTGCCAGCGCCAAAGCTGATAGCATCCATGATTAACTTAATGATATCAGTTTGTCGGGGCGCCATCAATCTCATGGAAGTACAGACACTTTCTTGTGAGGGATGCAAAGAAGATCAAGTGCTTCTTTGAGGAATGTTCATATATAGTGTATGTTATAAAAATATTCACCATGTTTCAATACATACATCACATATTTTTTTGAAATGTTCAAATCATTTCAAAAGATATTCACCCTGTTTTAAAATTTAGTCACAGTCCTATATGAAATGTTTGTTGCATTTTGAGAACATTTCACGATGTATTACAAGTTTTTAATCATGTGCTTCAAAAATGTTCATAACATTTAAAAAATCGATAATGCATATTTATAAAATTCTTATTTTTTTAGTTTTCATCATGATTTTTCAAAAACTATTCACATTGTCCTAAACAATTTATTCACTGATATTTCTTTTAAGAAAAAATCTTACTTTGTCAGTCAAGTGCTTGTTACCATGTTAAGTCATCCCTAGTATTGGACGTGTGTGTCCATTGAGAAAAGAAGTTAACCGTAGTACATTGCTGACTCAAAATTCTGTAGCACACAGCATGTCACTCTAGATGGCATTGGAGCAATGCAAAATAAATCAGATCGCACAACGCATCAGCGACTCGACGTAGCCTAGCTGTGCATGAGATTGATGTTGGGAAACGTAGCATGCAATTTCAAAAAAAATTCCTACACTCACGCAAGATCTATCTAGGAAATGCATAACAACGAGAGGGGGAGAGGGTGTCCACGTACCCTCGTAGACCGAAAGCGGAAGCGTTTGCTCAACATTGTTGATATAGTCGAGCGTCTTCTCGTTCTGACCGATCGAGTACCGAACGTACGGCACATCCGAGTTCTGCACACGTTCAGCGCAATAACGTCCCTCGAGCTCTGATGGTGATGTGATCCGTGTAGGCCTTCGCCAAAGCACCGCGAGAATATATCCGGAGGCTTAAACTATGGATGGGGCGCCGGACAAGGCTAAGAGCAATTGGTGTGTCTCATAGGGGCACCCGCCTGTATATAAAGGAGGTAGGGAGAGGAGGCCGGCCTCTGTGCGCCCCAAGTGGGGGGAGTCCCACTTGGACTCCCACTAGGATTCGCCCCCCCCCCTTCCTTCTACCCGAGGGGGAAAGCTGGAAGGAGAGGGACTAGGAGAAGGAAAGGGCGGTGGCGCCCCCTTCCCTAGTCCAATTCGGCCTCCTACTTTGTGGGGGGTGCACTAGCCCCTTGTGGGCTGGTTAGCCTCCATCCTCTGGCCCATATGGCCCAGACCTTTCCCCAGTTTGTACCCGATACACTCCGGAACCCTTCCGGTGTCCAAATATTACCTTCCAATATATCAATCTTTACCTCTCGACCATTTGGAGACTCCTCGTCATGTCCATGATCTCATCTGGGACTTCGAACAACCTTCAGTCACCAAAACACATAACTCATAGAATACATATCATCATGAAACGTAAAGCGTGCGGACCCTACGGGTTCGAGAACTATGTAGACATGACCGAGACACCTCTCCGGACAATAACCAACAGCAGAACCTGGATGCTCATATTGGTTCCCACATATTCTACGAAGATCTTTATCGGTCGAACCGCTATGTCAACATACGTTATTCCCTTTGTCATCAGCATGTTACTTGCCCGACATTTGATCGCCGGTATCTTCATACCTAGTTCAGTATCATTACTGGCAAGTCTCTTTACTCGTTCCATAATGCATCATCCCGCAACTAACTCATTAGTCACATTGCTTGCAAGTCTTCATATGATGTGCACTATCGAGAGGGCCCAGAGATACCTCTCCGATACTCGGAGTGACAAATCCTAATCTTGATCTATGCCAACCCAACAAACACATTCGGAGATACCTGTAGAGCATCTTTATAACCACCCAGTTATGTTGGAGGAATATGTATTTGACATGAAGAAAGCAGTAGCAATAAAACTGAACGATCATTATGCTATGCTAACGGATGGGTCTTGTCCATCACATCATTCTCCTAATGATGTAATCCCGTTCATCGAATGACAACACATGTCTATGGCTAGGAAACTTAACCATCTTTGATCAAGGAGCTAGTCAAGTAGAGAAATACTAGGGACACGGTGTTTTCTCTATGTACACATGTATCAAGTTTCTGGTTAATAGAATTCTAGCATGAATAATAAACATTTATCATGATATAAGAAAATATAAAATAATAACTTTATTATTGCCTCTACGTCATATTTCCTTCAATTGATTTTACTCTAGTCCGGTTTGTGCTTGCCAGCACCAACAAGGGGTCTCGAGTTTGAACCATAGCTCTCGCGGCATATTTCATTCGGCGGATTTTTCTGTCGTGGACGACAAACAAAAATACAATGAGACACCAGAAAAACAAACGAACAATACAACTATGGAACTTTGTCTATCTGCCGACGTCATGTTAGCTGACATCTATTAGATGACAAACAGCAAAGATTGTGCACATAGATCATTGTGTAATCATGCCGGCTGAGATATTTATATTTCATTAAATGCCAGCAGCCAACGGCCGCACAATACTGATTTAGCCATTAATAATTGATAATAAAGAAACAATATAAAATTTGACCATTGGGAGCTATGTGGCATTGTTCCCTTCTTGAAGACGCTGCCTTGGGAGCTATGTGGTTGGTGGACCTGCTTGATTGGCATTGGAGGCGATCTGGATTAGGAGGTGGTGCGATGTGGCATCTACCGCATTGATGTCGGCGGGTCCAGGCGGCATGGTGCTGCAGAGTCTCGACGTCGGATGTGTCTTGACGGACGTGCATAGGCAGGTGGCGTTGTTTGGCGTCAAGGTGGCGTCGACGGGAGGCCTTGCATGGTCGATGCATTAGTACCTACTCTGAAGATGGATAGGTGGATCATGGTCGATGCACAAAAGCTAGCGTTCCTAACGTTTATCTTTTTCCTGGGCACATTTGACACAAGACAAAAAATATAGATACGCGAATCCGATCACCATCGAGAAATTTTCACGAACAGGGCCGGGCCGGCAAAATCCGGGGCCCTGTGCAAAACTAAAAAGTGCGGCCCTATCTAAATAGAAAAAATGGACTAACGAGCAATTAAAATGTATATGATATAATGTCTAACATAGCAATTAGATACATAAAAGATCATGCCACTCAACTTCTTGTAGTATAATATTTGTTTGAATAACATCATTTCTTTTAGTATTCTTTGAAGTGAAATCTTCAAATATATCCTCGTAATCGATCTTCTCCCTATCATGACTCAAATCTTTATTATTAGAACACAAGATACAAAAGATGAATAAAATAAAATTGAAGTGACATGGCAGCAGTCAGCAGATATCAATTGGGGATTATCCGTTAATGCTTGGCAATTAGACGAACCGTCTAACTCACCTAGCCTCGTGTCATGTCCAAATGAACTGCTAAATTGTGATCTTTAATTGTGGAGGCAAGAACCGATCTCTAACAAAGTAACAATCTCTGCCAAAAGTTAATTAGGATTGAGGAATTAAGAGAAGGACTCTAGGAGCCAAAGTTAATCACGAGGACAAGCTAGCGGCAGCCCGCAGAAGTAGTTAAACAATTAAATCTAGGGCCTTGACCATGAAGTATTGATGAATTGTTTAACTCATGCATTTATCAAATCAAGGCGGGAACCCTCCACAATCGATCCTATACATCCTCACACATCACTAGCGCGACAAGAGGAGCATGTTTTGTGGATCTACCTGATTGGTCGACAGCGAGAGGAACATGTTCATCAGAGTTCAGACGAATTTAATCGGAAATCAGAAGGCTCATTCCCCGCCCCGGCCTATCGTTGTCGTGTGACACGCCGCCTCCTCTGGATGCGATGCGATCGATTTTGATCTGGTCTGGGCTGACCAATTTCTTCTGTATGCGATCAATCCCGTTGTGTTTCTGATCCAGGCATCGCTTCTAGCAGCGGCCTCACGCGGAGTTGTGTGAAAGCGCCAGGCGCCAGTGCCCAGTGCCATGAGCGGCCTAGCACCCAGGAGAAATTATACATAGGTCTACATAAAATTTTCAGGGCCCCTAAAATTTATGGGCCCTGTGCGGCCGCACACTGTGCACAACTATGGGCCCGGCCCTGGTCACGAAACCCACGTCACACTGCCTGCCGAAAAGGGGGTGATCTAGATTGCGCCAGGGCATTCTCTTCTCCCTCCTACACGCATCTCGCTGCATGATTAAATCCTTTATCACACACACTAAATAGTTTTTTCCAATAAGGAAACCACATTTTTGAAATGTGGGGTGCCTATTTCGTTAATATGGGACGAACATTTATACATACAATCTTAAATGTTTTAAATTTAAAAAATGTCATTAACATTTAATTTTTGAGATGACTGTGTTACTACATCTCAATGCGGGGGTGGTTATATAGCAAGGTATAGGACTGGAATCACTAATATCCACATTAAAAAATCCTGATTTGCAGTGAGATTTGTTGTTTTCTCTGCGGAATTTTGAGTTCCATGCAGAAAAGTGGTACTCGTTTGTTTTGACAATATTTCGATGAAATTTGAAGAATTTCTGAAGTGTAATTTGGAGTTTGGATAAGTATGGATGATAAGATAAGTAGCTCTCTGAATTGAAGAATTTCTGTAGTGCATGTACGATAAGTATGTATACATTAAAACTCAAGCGTGAAAGGATAACTATGTACTCGTTTGCAACCTAATTGAATTGATTGGGATGTGAAACCAAAATATTGTTTGGCCCAAAAAAGCAAGCGTTCCTAACAATGCAGTAGTTGGGAAATAATTTATTTTTTCTCGGGCACACATTTGATACAACACATGAAAATATATGAGTGTACTGGATGTATTAACTTCTTATATTATGGGAAGGAGGGAGTACATACGAGCTTTCAATAACCTTCAAAATTTCATACCTACACCACTCGGTGGCACATGTACGCGCGTGCCACATCAGTCACCCTCATTTATATATTAGTGTGATATATTCCCAAATTAATAATTTCCTTTTAGTCTGGGTGAACACTTTCAAATATATCAGCACAATATTACATTATGTTTAATAGCATAGTGTATGTTTGGCTATGTCAAAACAAACCAAGATTTATGAAGCACGTTCAGCGAGATTGCACAGATGCATCCAGATAGGTCGATGGATCATGTCCTACATGCATGATGCTTATAACTAGAGATGGATACAACATCATTTGGAAAAAGGTGCTACTCTGCGTGGCTAAATGCATTGCAATATGTCTGTTGGATCTTTTTGTTGGAAAGGCATTATGAGTTGAGGCCAGATTTTAAGACGATAGTGAAGTGCACTCAAGGGCAGGGCAGCACTGTCATACTCTAGCAAGGTTATTGCGGAGAGACCATTCTAAGAGATTAATTTTCTGACTTGTTCCCTTTTGCCACTCAACAAGAAATACTTGTCAAGCAGTTTCTGGAGGAGGATAAATAACTTCATACTCTCTTCTACCACAAGCCTACCAGCAATCACTAGTAGAAAACATGGCTTTGGTCTAGGCGGGATAAGAGATTTAATCCCGGTTCTGTTACGAACCGGGACCAATGGGTGCATCAGTCCCGGTTCATGAGGCCAGGGCGCCGGCCGGGCCAGGGTCCCGGTTCGTCTGAACCCTTTTGTCCCGGTTCCAAACACGACCTGGGACCAATGGTCCTCGCTCCTGGCGCAGCACCTTTAGTCCCGGTTGGTGGCTGGAACTGGGACTAAAGTTCAGTCTTCTGTCCCAGTTCTGGCCACCAACCAGGACCAAAGAGATGCCTATATATACCCTCGCCCCTGCTCACCCTCTAATCTATTTTTGCCCATGTGGGAGGTGTGCATGCGCTGCTCTGTTCACCCTTCTATGAATGCACATGAGGTGTTCAATGAAATTACTAAGCCACACTTAAGCTTTCTCCTCTCCAAGCTCGACCTCCAAGCTCCATTTTCCTCTAGATTTGTCTAGGTTGGGTGGTGCACCAACTACACAAGTGTTCTAAAAGGTTAGCTACTTCATCCTTTCATCTCTCACTGCTAGTTTAGCTCATTTCAAATGCTCTAGAAGTAGAGTGGTTTTTGGGATTTACTGTAGGAGTGTATGTGGGAGTTCTTTTGATTTAGATGCACAATTTGAGCTCATATTAAATTCTTAGAGTCTGCACATGTGTAGGGTGTAGCCCCGTCACCGTCCTCACCGTCGTCGATCGCCCGCGCCGATCTCGTCACTGGCACCACCGTGGTGAGCCTGTTGTTCTTATTTTCTTTTTAAAAGAAAAAATATTCTTACTTGTATGATTTAGATAGATATACTTGTGTAAACTTCTTACTTTTATTATTGTTTGTTATTATATAGTGCCATGGTTTTGGTATCCGCCCCCGTCGGCCCTCGTTTGGTCTATGATTCGGATGTGGTATATTATCTTTTATAAGTATTTGTTTCATTTAGTGTTTATGACAATTATGCCAACCAATGTGACATAGATATTTTTATCTAGGAGGTATGTGAACCGGAAATTCCAACTGAACCTCTTGTCGGGATGTTAAATTTAATTGAAGAAGAAAACAAATATTTGAAAGAATATTTGAAAAGAATTCAAGAAGAGAATATGAATTTGGAGTTGCATGTTGTCAATGTCGTTGATGATCACAAGATCAAGATGGATGCAATGCGCTTGAAGATGGATGCAATGCGCTTGATGATTAGAAAGATAAACAAAATATGCGATTGATAATGAGGCTTGGTTTAATTATGTTGTTGGATCAATTGTTACCTTAGTTGCGATTTGATCACATTTGTTGCATTTAAATGTTTTACATAGTTGTATGTTAGTTTCAATGTATGTTTTAATTAGATGCTCTAGAGAGCTGTATGTTGTCCTATGAGAACTATGTATGAACTTTATGTATTTATTTTTTCAGTAATAACATTTGATCACTACTGTACTTTGGTTTTAATGTGATGATGAACTTATATTAATTTGGTCACTTCTCTATTCATGATGTTCTGTAATGGTTTTTGATCCACTTAATTATATAATGCACGCAGATTAACCGACAATGGATGTACGATGACCGATGCACCTTCGGGTGCATTGAGGGTCTGCATAATTTTCTTGAAGTGGCTGAGGCAAACAAGCAGAATGGTTTTATGTATTGTCCATGCCCTATCTGTGGGAATACGAAGGATTACTCTCACTTGAAAACCGTTCACATCCACCTGCTTGAGAAGGGTTTCATGCCATACTATAATGTTTGAACCAAGCACGGAGAAACAGGGGTTACGATGGAAGACAACGAAGAAGAAGAGGGAGATGGTGACAACTATCTGCCCCCTGAATACGGTGATACTGCAACAAGGGAAGCTGAAGATCAAGAGGGACCAAACAATGTGCCCGATGATGATCTTCGCCTGGTCATTGTTGATGCAAAGAGACAATGCCAAAGTGAAAGGGCGAAGTTGAAGTTCGATCGCATGTGAGAGGGTTGCAAAAAAGGGTTGTACCTAAATTGCAAAGATGACAGCACAAAGCTCGATACCACACTGAATTGCTGCAATGGAAGGCAGACAATGGTGTATCTATCAACGGATTTGGGAAGCTACTGAAAATAATGAAGAAGAAGCTTCCAAAGTATAACGAATTGCCCAACAGTACGTACGAAGCAAACAAGGTTCTATGCCCTCTAGGACTGGAGGTGCAGAAGATACATGCATGCCCTAATGACTGCATCCTCTACGGCGGTGAGTACGAGGATTTGAATGCATGCCCCGTATGCGGTGCATTGCAGTATAAGAGCAGACGAGATGACCCTGGTGACATTGAGTGCGAGCAGCCCAGGAAGAGGGTTCTTTTCCAAGGTGATGTGGTATGCTCCTATAATACCATGGTTGAAATGTCTGTTCATAAACAAAGAGCATGCCAAGTCAATGCGATGGCACAAAGAGGACCGTAAGAAAGACGGGATGTTGAGGGAACCCGCTGACGGGTCGGAGTGGAGAAAATTGAGACAAGGTGGGGGACTTTGTAGGTGACACAAGGAATGTATGGTTTGGTTTAACCGCAGATGACATTAATCCTTTTGGGGAGCAAAGCAGCAATCATAGCACCTGGCCCATGACTCTATGTATCTATAACCTTCCTCCTTGGTTGTTCATGAAGAAGAAGTTCATTATGATGGCAGTGCTCATCCAAGGCCCTAAGCAACCTGGCAGCGACATTGATGCGTACCTAAGGCCATTAATTGAAGAACTTTTACATGTGTGGAATGGAAAAGGTGTATGTGTGTGGGATGAGCACAACTAGGAGGAATTTGACCTACATGCGTTGTTGTTTGTAACCATCAATGATTGGCCTGCTCTCAGTACCCTTTCAGGACGGGCAAACAACGGATACCATGCATGCACACGTTGTTGAGATGACACCGAAAGTATATATTTGGACAAATGCAGGAAGAATGTGTACCTAGGACATCATCGATTTCCTCCGACCAGCCATCAATGTCGACAGAAAGGCAAGCATTTCAAAGGAGATGCAGATCACCGGAAGAATCCTGCCCTCTGTACTGGTGATAACATACTTGATATGGGCAATTATTTACAAGTAATCTTTGGAAAGGGTCCGGATAATCTGTTCCGAATGACACTGAGGGACTCGCACCCATGTGATAGAAGAAATCTATATTTTGGGACCTACCCTATTAGAAAGACCTAGAGGTTTGCTCTTCAGTCGACATGATGCACGTGACGAAGAATGTTTGCGTGAACCTGCTAGGCTTCTTGGGCGTTTATGGAAGACAAAAGATACACCGGAGGCACAGGAGGACTAGCAACGTGTGCACGAAAAAAAAGCATGCAATCAAAGCAGTATGAAGGTTCTGCCAGCTACACACTTACCAAAGAAGAGAATAAAATCTTCTTTGAATGCATGCTCAGTATGAAGGTCCCATCTGAGTTCTCGTCCAATATAAAGGAAATAATAAATATGGTAGGGAAAAAGTTCCAGAGCCTAAAGTCTCATGACTGCCACATGATTATGATGCAACTGTTGGGGAACGTAGCAGAAATTCAAAATTTTCCTACGTGTCACCAAGATCTATCTATGGAGAAACCAGCAACGAGTAGAAGGAGAGTGCATCTACATAACCTTGTAGGTCGCTAAGCGGAAGCGTTCAAGTGAACGGGGTTGATGGAGTCGAACTCGTCGTGATTCAAATCACCGATGATCAAGTGCCGAACGCACGGCACCTCCGCGTTCAACACACGTACAGCCCGGTGACGTCTCCCACGCCTTGATCCAGCAAGGAGAGAGGGAGAGGTTGAGGAAGACTCCATCCAGCAGCAGCACAACGGCGTGGTGGTGGTGGATGAGTGTGGCAATCCAGCAGGGCTTCGCTAAGCACCACGGGAGAGGAGGAGTACTTGGGAGAGAGGAGAGGGCTGCAACCAAAGGCAGAGATCGAATCACGTGTATTGTGTCTCTTCCCATGGGCAGCCCTATGCCTCACTATTTATAGGAGGAGAGGGGGCTGCGCCCCCCTCTAGGGTTTCCCACCCCCAAGGGGTGCGGCCAGCCCTAGATGGCAAAGGGGGTGGCGGCCAGGAGGGGGAGGAGAGGGAGGCGCAGGGAGCATGGGCCTTAGGGCCCATCTGCCCTAGGGTTTGCCCCCTCCCACTCTCCCCTGCGCCTTGGGCCCCTTGTGGGGGGCGCACCAGCCCACCTGGGGCTGGTTCCCTCCCACACATGGCCCATGCAGCCCTCGGGGTTGGTGGCCCCACTTGGTGGACCCCCGGGACCCTCCCGGTGGTCCCGGTACTTTACCGATAAAACCCGAAACTTTTCCGGTGACCAAAACAGGACTTCCCATATATAAATCTTTACCTCCGGACCATTCCGGAACTCCTCGTGACGTCCGGGATCTCATCCGGGACTCCCAACAACATTCGGTAACCACATACAAGCTTCCTTTATAACCCTAGCGTCATCGAACCTTAAGTGTGTAGACCCTACGGGTTCGGGAGACATGCAGACATGACCGAGACGTTCTCCGGTCAATAACCAACAGCGGGATCTGGATACCCATGATGGCTCCCACATGTTCCACGATGATCTCATCGGATGAACCACGATGTCAAGGACTTAATCAATCCCGTATACAATTCCCTTTGTCTAGCGGTATTATACTTGCCCGAGATTCGATCGTCGGTATACCGATACCTTGTTCAATCTCGTTACCGGCAAGTCTCTTTACTCGTTCCGTAACACATCATCCCGTGATCAACTCCTTGGTCACATTGCGCATACGATGATGTCCTACCGAGTGGGCCCAGAGATACCTCTCCGCTTACACGGAGTGACAAATCCCAGTCTCGATTCGTGCCAACCCAACAGACACTTTCGGAGATACCTGTAATGCACCTTTATAGCCACCCAGTTACGTTGTGACGTTTGGTACACCCAAAGCACTCCTACGGTATCCGGGAGTTGCACAATCTCATGGTCTAAGGAAAAAATACTTGACATTAGAAAAGCTCTAGCAAACGAACTACACGATCTTTGTGCTATGCTTAGGATTGGGTCTTGTCCATCACATCATTCTTCTAATGATGTGATCCCGTTATCAACGACATCTAATGTCCATAGCCAGGAAACCATGACTATCTGTTGATCACAACGAGCTAGTCAACTAGAGGCTCACTAGGGACATATTGTGGTCTATGTATTCACACGTGTATTACGATTTCCGGATAATACAGTTATAGCATGAATAAAAGACTATTATCATGAACAAAGAAATATAATAATAACTGATTTATTATTGCCTCTAGGGCATATTTCCAACAGTCTCCCAGTTGCACTAGAGTCAATCATCTAGTTCACATCGATATGTGATTAACACTCAAGGTCACATCCCCATGTGACTTACACCCAAAGAGTTTACTAGAGTCAATAATCTAGTTCACATTTACCATGTGATTAACACTCGATGAGTTCTGGGTTTGATCATGTTATGCTTGTGAGAGAGGTTATAGTCAACGGGTCTGAACCTTTTAGATCCGTGTGTGCTTTACAAATCTTTATGTCATCTCCTAGATGTAGCTACCACGCTCTATTTGGAGCTATTCCAAATAACTGTTCTACTTGGAGCTATTCTAAATTGTTGCTCCATTATACGTATCCGGTATCTCTACTCAGAGCTATCCGGATAGGTGTTAAGCTTGCATCGACGTAACCCTTTACGACGAACTCTTTTACCACCTCCATAATCGAGAAAATTCCTTAGTCCACTAGTTACTAAGGATAACTTTGACCGCTGTCCTGTGATCCATTCTTGGATCACTCTTGTACCCCTTGACTGACTCATGGCAAGGCACACTTCAGGTGCGGTACACAGCACAACATACTGTAGAGCCTATGATAAAAGCATAGGGGACGACATTCGTCCTTTCTCTTTCTTCTGCCGTGGTTGAGCTTTAAGTCTTAACTTCATACCTTACAACTCAGGCAAGAACTCCTTCTTTGACTGACTCATCTTGAACACCTTCAAGATCATGTCAAGGTACGTGCTCATTTGAAAGTACTATTAAGCATTTTGATCTATCTTATAGATCTTGATGCTTATTGTTCAAGTAGCCTAATCCAGGTTTTCCATTGAAAAACACTTTCCAAATAACCCTATATGCTTTCCAGAAATTCTACGTCATTTCCGATCAACAACATATATTCATCAGAAATTCCATAGTGCTCCCACTCACTTCTTTGGAAATACAAGTTTCTCATAAACTTTGTATAAACCCAAAATCTTTGATCATCTTATCAAAGCGCACATTCCAACTCCGAGATGCTTACTACAGTCCATGGAAGGATCGCTGGAGCTAGCATACCTTTTAGCATCCTTAGGATCGACAAAAACAACCTTTCCATACGAAGACTGGTAAGGAAACTCGTTTTGTCATACATCTGCCAGATTTCATAAATGCAGCTAATGCTAACATGAATCCGACGGACTTAAGCATCGCTACGGATGAGAAAATCTCATCGTAGTCAACTCCTTGAACTTGTGAAAAACTTTTCATCACAAGTCGAGCTCCATAGATGGTTACATTACCATCCACGTCCGTCTTCTTCTTAAAGATCCATTTATCTCAATGGCTTGCCGATCTTTGGGCAAGTCCACCAAAGTCCATGCTTTGTTCTGATACATGGATCCTATCTCGGATTTCATGGCTTCTAACCATTTGTTGGAATTTGGGCCCACCATCACTTCTCCATAGCTCATAGGTTCATTGTTGTCTAGCAACATGACCTTCAAAACAGGATCACCGTACCACTCCGAAGCAGTACGCGTCCTTGTCGTCCTACGAGGTTCGGTAGTGACTTGATCCGAAACTTCATGATCACTATCATAAGCTTCTACTTCAATTGGTGTAGGTGCCACAGGAACAACTTCCTATGCTCTGCTACACACTAGTTGAAGTGACGGTTCAATAACCTTATCAAGTCTCCACCCTCCTCCCACTCAACTCTTTCAAGAGAAACCTTTCCTCGTGAAAGGACCCGATTCAAGAAACAATCCATATTGCTTTCGGATCTGAATTAGGAGGTATACCCAACTGTTTGTGTGTCCTATGAAGATGCATTTTATCCGCTTTGGGTTCGAGCTTATCAATCCTGAAACTTTTTCACATAAGCATCGCAGCCCCAAACCTTTAAGAAACGACAACTTAGGTTTCTCTAAACCATAATTCATACGGTGTCATCTCAACGGAATTACGTGGTGCCCTATTTAAAGTGAATGTGGTTGTCTCTAATGCCTAACCCATGAACGATAGTGGTAACTCGATAAGAGACATCATGGTATGCATCATATCCAATAGGGTGCAGTTATGATGTTCGGACACACCATCAAACTATGGTGTTCCAGGCGGTATTAATTGTCAAACAATTTCCACAATGTCATAATTCTGTGCCAAAGCTTGTAACTCAGACATTCATCTCTATGATCATATCATAGACATTTTATCCTCTTGTCACAATGATCTTCTACTTCACTCTGAAATTACGTGAACCATTCAATAATTCAGACTTGTGTTTCATCAAGTAAATATTCTCAACATCTACTCGAATCATCTGTGAAGTAAGAACATAACGATATTCACTGCATGCCTCAGCACTCATTGGACTGCACACATCAAAATGTGTTACTTCCAACAAGTTGCTATCTTGTTCCATTTTACTGAAAAACGAGGCTTTTTAGTCATCTTGCCCATGTGGTATGATTTGCATATCTCAAGTGATTCAAAATCAAGTGAGTCCAAACGATCCATCTGCATGGAGTTTCTTCATGCGTATACACCAATAGACATGGTTCGCATGTCTCAAACTTTTCAAAAACGAGTGAGTCCAAAGATCCATCAACATGGAGCTTCTTCATGCGTTTTACACCAATATGACTTACATGGCAGTGCCACAAGTAAGTGGTACTATCATTACTATCTTATATCTTTTGGCATGAAAATGTGTATCACTACGATCGAGATTCAATAAACCATTCATTTAGGTGCAAGACCATTGAAGGTATTATTCAAATAAACAGAGTAACCATTATTCTCCTTAAATGAATAACCATATTGCGATAGACATAATCCAATCATGTCCATGCTCAACGCAAACACCAATCTCGATGGTAGAGGGAGCGTGCGATGCTTGATCATATCAACATTGGAAACTCTTCCAACACACATCGTCAGCTCACCTTTAGCTAGTCTCCGTTTATTCCGTAGCTCTTTTATTTCGAGTTACTAACACTTAGCAACCGAACCGGTATCTAATACCCTGGTGCTACTAGGAGTACTAGTAAAGTACACATTAACATAATGTATATCCATTATACTTCTATCGACCTTGCCAGCCTTCTCATCTACCAAGTATCTAGGGTAATTCTGCTCCAGTGGTTGTTCCCCTTATCACAGAAGCACTTAGTCTCGGGTTTGGGTTCAACCTTGGGTTTCTTCACTAGAGCAGCAGCTGATTTGCCGTTTCATGAAGTATCCCTTCTTGCCCTTGCCCTTCTTGAAACTAGTGGTTTCATCAACAATTGATGCTCCTTCTTGATTTCTACTTTCGCGGTGTCAAACATCACGAATACCTCAAGGATCATCATATCTATCCCTGATATGTTATAGTTCATCACGAAGCTCTAGCAGCTTGGTGGTAATGACTTCGGAGAACCATCACTATTTCATCTGGAAGATCAACTTCCACTCGATTCAAGCAATTGTTATACTCATACAATCTGAGCACAAGCACAACAATTGAGCTTTTCTCCTTAGTTTACGGGCTAAGAAAATCGTCGGAGGTCTTATACCTCTTGACGTGGGCACGAGCTTGAAAACCCAATTTCAGCCCTCGAAACATCTCATATGTTCCGCGACGTTTCGAAAAACGCCTTTGGTGCCTCTACTTAAACCATTTAACTGAACTATCACGTAGTTATCAAAACGTGTATGTCCGATGTTCGCAACATCGACAAATGATGTTTGGGGTTCAGCACACTGAGCGGTACATTAAGGACACAAGCTTTCTACTGATCGCATAATTGCTACTGTCAACTTTCAACTAATTTTTCTCTAGGAACATATCTAAACAGTAGAACTATAGCATGAGCTACGACATAATTTGCAAAATCCTTTTGACTATGTTCAGGATAATTAAGTTCATCTTATGAACTCCCACTCAGATAGACATCCCTCTGGTCATCTAAGTGATCACATGATCCGAGTCAACTAGGCCGTGTCCGATCATCACGTGAGACGGACTAGCCAATGTCGGTGAACATCTTCATGTTGATCGTATCTTCTATACGACTCATGCTCGACCTTTCGGTCTCCGTGTTCCGAGGCCATGTCTGTACATGCTAGGCTCGTCAAGTTAACCCTAAGTGTTTTCGCTGTGTAAATCTGTCTTACACCCGTTGTATGTGAACGTAAGAATCCATCACACCCGATCATCACGTGGTGCTTAGAAGCGACGAACTGTAGCAACGGTGCACAGTTAGGGGAGAACACTTCTTGAAATTTTGTAAGGGATCATCTTATTTACTACCGTCGTCCTAAGTAAACAAGATGCACAAACATGATAAACATCACATGCAATCAAATAGTGACATGATATGGCCAATATCATTTCGCTCCTTTTGATCTCCATCTTCGGGGCTCCATGATCATCATCGTCACCGGCATGACACCATGATCTCCATCATCATGATCTCCATCATCGTGTCTCCATGAAGTCGTCTCGCCAACTTATTACTTCTACTACTATGGCTACCGGTTAGCAATAAAGTAAAGTAATTACATGGCGTTGTTCAATGACACGCAGGTCATACAATAAATTTAAGACAACTCCTATGGCTCCTGCCGGTTGTCATACTCATCGACATGCAAGTCGTGAATCCTATTACAAGAACATGATCAATCTCATACATCACATATCATTCATCACATTCTTGTTGGCCATATCACATCACATACCATACCCTGCAAAAACAAGTTAGACGTCCTCTAATTGTTGTTTGCATGTTTTACGTGGCTGCTATGGGTTTCTAGCAAGAACGTTTCTTACGTACGCAAAACCACAACGTGATATGTCAATTGCTATTTACCCTTCATAAGGACCCTTTTCATCGAATCCGTTCCGACTAAAGTGGGAGAGACTGGCACCCGCTAGCCACCTTATGCACCAAGTGCATGTCAATCGGTGGAACCTGTCTCACGTAAGAGTACGTGTAAGGTCGGTCCGGGCCGCTTCATCCCACAATACCGTCGAAACAAGATTGGACTAGTAACGGTAAGCATATTGAACAACATCAACGCCCACAACTACTTTGTGTTGTACTCGTGCAAAGAATCTACGCAATAGACCTAGCTCATGATGCCACTGTTGGGGAACGTAGCAGAAATTCAAAATTTTCCTACGTGTCACCAAGATCTATCTATGGAGAAACCAGCAACGAGTAGAAGGAGAGTGCATCTACATACCCTTGTAGATCGCTAAGCGGAAGCGTTCAAGTGAACGGGGTTGATGGAGTCGAACTCGTCGTGATTCAAATCACCGATGATCAAGTGCCGAACGCACGGCACCTCCGCGTTCAACACAGGTACAGCCCGGTGACGTCTCCCACGCCTTGATCCAGCAAGGAGAGAGGGAGAGGTTGAGGAAGACTCCATCCAGCAGCAGCACAACGGCGTGGTGGTGGTGGATGAGTGTGGCAATCCGGCAGGGCTTCGCTAAGCACCACGGGAGAGGAGGAGTATCACGGGAGGGAGAGGGAGGCAACCAAAGGCCTTGGGTATGATTCCTCCTCCTTTTCCCCACTATATATAGGGCCAAGGGAGAGGGGGGAGGCGCAGCCTTGCCCCTCCTCCAAGGAAGGGGTGCGGCTAAGGATGGGGAGGAGTCCATCCTCCCCAAGGCACCTCGGAGGTGCCTTTCCCCCTTTAGGACTCTTCCCTTTTTCCTTTATCTTGGCGCATGGGCCTCTAGGGGCTGGTGCCCTTGGCCCATGTAGGCCAAGGTGCACCCCCTACAGCCCATGTGGCCCCCCGGGGCAGGTGGCCCCACCCAGTGGGCCCCCGGGACCCTTCCGGTGGTCCCGGTACAATACCGATGACCCCGAAACTTGTCCCGATGGCCGAAACAGGACTTCCTATATATAAATCTTTACCTCCGGACCATTCCGGAACTCCTCGTGATGTCCGGATCTCATCCGGGACTCCGAACAACATTCGGTAACCACATACAAGCTTCCTTTATAACCCTAGCGTCATCGAACCTTAAGTGTGTAGACCCTACGGGTTCGGGAGACATGTAGACATGACCGAGACGTTCTCCGGTCAATAACCAACAGCGGGATCTGGATACCCATGATGGCTCCCACATGTTCCACGATGATCTCATCGGATGAACCACGATGTCAAGGACTCAATCAATCCCGTATTCAATTCCCTTTGTCTAGCGGTATTTTACTTGCCCGAGATTCGATCGTCGGTATACCGATACCTTGTTCAATCTCGTTACCGGCAAGTCACTTTACTCGTTCCGTAACACATCATCCCGTGATCAACTCCTTGGTCACATTGCGCATATGATGATGTCCTACCGAGTGGGCCCAGAGATACCTCTCCGTTTACACGGAGTGACAAATCCCAGTCTCGATCCGCATAAAACAATAGATACTTTCGGAGATACCTGTAGTGTACCTTTATAGTCACCCAGTTACGTTGTGACGTTTGATACACCCAAAGCACTCCTACGGTATCCATGAGTTATACGATCTCATGGTCAAAGGAAGAGATACTTGACATTGGCAAAGCTCTAGCAAATGAACTACTCGATCTTTTGTGCTAGTCTTAGGATTGGGTCTTGTCCATCACATCATTCTCCTAATGATGTGATCCCGTTATCAACGACATCCAATGTCCATAGCCAGGAAACCATGACTATCTGTTGATCACAACGAGCTAGTCAACTAGAGGCTCACTAGGGACATATTGTGGTCTATGTATTCACACGTGTATTACGATTTCCGGATAATACAGTTATAGCATGAATAAAAGACAATTATCATGAACAAGGAAATATAATAATAATACTTTTATTATTGCATCTAGGGCATATTTCCAACAGCGCCCCCCTCTAGGGTTTCGCACCCCCAAGGGGTGCGGCCAGCCCTAGATGGCAAAGGGGGTGGCGGCCAGGAGGGGGAGGAGAGGGAGGCGCAGGGAGCATGGGCCTTAGGGCCCATCTGCCCTAGGGTTTGCCCCCTCCCACTCTCCCCTGCACCTTGGGCCCCTTGTGGGGGGCGCACCAGCCCACCTGGGGCTGGTTCCCTCCCACACATGGCCCATGCATCCCTCCGGGGTTGGTGGCCCCACTTGGTGGACCCCCGGGACCCTCCCGGTGGTCCCGGTACTTTACCGATAAAACCCGAAACTTTTCCGGTGACCAAAACAGGACTTCCCATATATAAATCTTTACCTCTGGACCATTCCGGAACTCCTTGTGACGTCCGAGATCTCATCCGGGACTCCGAACAACATTCGGTAACCACATACAAGCTTCCTTTATAACCCTAGCGTCATCGAACCTTAAGTGTGTAGACCCTACGGGTTCGGGAGACATGCAGACATGACCGAGACGTTCTCCGGTCAATAACCAACAGCGGGATCTGGATACCCATGACGGCTCCCACATGTTCCACGATGATCTCATCGGATGAACCACGATGTCAAGGACTTAATCAATCCCGTATACAATTCCCTTTGTCTAGCGGTATTATACTTGCCCGAGATTCGATCGTCGGTATACCGATACCTTGTTCAATCTCGTTACCGGCAAGTCTCTTTACTCGTTCCGTAACACATCATCCCGTGATCAACTCCTTGCTCACATTGCGCATATGATGATGTCCTACCGAGTGGGCCCAGAGATACCTCTCCGCTTACACGGAGTGACAAATCCCAGTCTCGATTCGTGCCAACCCAACAGACACTTTCGGAGATACCTGTAACGCACCTTTATAGCCACCCAGTTACGTTGTGACGTTTGGTACACCCAAAGCACTCCTACGGTATCCGGGAGTTGCACAATCTCATGGTCTAAGGAAAAAATACTTGACATTAGAAAAGCTCTAGCAAACGAACTACACGATCTTTGTGCTATGCTTAGGATTGGGTCTTGTCCATTACATCATTCTCCTAATGATGTGATCCCGTTATCAACGACATCTAATGTCCATAGCCAGGAAACCATGACTATTTGTTGATCACAACGAGCTAGTCAACTAGAGGCTCACTAGGGACATATTGTGGTCTATGTATTCACACGTGTATTACGATTTCCGGATAATACAGTTATAGCATGAATAAAAGACTATTATCATGAACAAATAAATATAATAATAACTGATTTATTATTGCCTCTAGGGCATATTTCCAACAGCAAATGCTTCCTGTTGCATTGAGGGGGCTTCAACCGGAAAATGTTCGATTAGCCATTGTGAAGCTATGTATATTCCTCAATGCAATCTATCAGAAGGTAATCGATCGAGAAATCATACCAAGGTTAAAGAGAGATTTGGTTCAATGTCTTTTCAGTTTCGAGATGGTGTTCCCACCATCCTTCTTCAATATCATGACGCACGTCCTAGTTTATCTAGTCGACGAGATTGGCCTTCTGGGTCCTGTATTTCTACACAATATGTTCCCCTTTGAGAGGTTCATGGGAGTCTTAAAGTAATATGTTTGTAACCATACTAGGCCAGAAGGAAGCATCTCCACGAGCCATCAAATAGAGGTGGTCATTGGGTTTTGTGTTGACTTCATTCCTGACCTTAAGAAGATTGGTCTCCCTTAATCGTGGTATGAGGGGAGACTGGCTGGAAAAGGCACGCTAGGAGCGGACTCAATAATATGTAGGGATGGGCATTCTTGGGCTCAAGCACACTACACAGTTCTAGATAATTCTACCTTGGTGACTCCGTATGTCAATGAACACAAGAATATTCTTCGCTCCATTCACCCAGAGCAGTGTGATGACTGGATTACATGTGAACACATCAGGAGTTTCGGCAGTTGGTTGCAAACACATCCCATGGGTGACAGCACTGTTGCAGATGATCTGTACTCGTTGGCAGGGGACCATCTTCGACTGTATTGACTTACAAAGGGTATGAGATGAATGGGAATACATGTTACACGATCGCCCAAGACCAAAAGAGCACCAACCAAAATAGTGGTGTCCGCTTTGATGCAGCAACCAAGAGGGGAAAGGCACATATTATGGTTACATAGTGGACATATGGGAACTTGACTATGGACATGATTTTAAGGTCCATTTGTTTCGGTGCAAATTGGTCAATCTGTCAGGAGGCTGGGTATAGGTAGACCCACAGTACGGAATGACACTAGTGGATCTGAACAATCTTGGGTATACAGAAGAACCATTCGTCCTAGCCAATGATGTGGCGCAATTTTCTATGTGAATGACATGTCTACCAAATCGAGAAAACGAAAAGATAACGAAGCGAATACATCATACGATGAGCCAAAGCTCCACATAGTTCTTTCAGGGAAAAGGGACATCGTGGGAGTGGAGGGCAAGACAGACATGTCTGAAGATTATGAAAAGTATCGTGAAATTCCTCCCTTCAAAGTGAAGGATGGCCCAAGCACCCTATTAAGCGATGAAGATTATCCATGGTTACAGCACAATAAGAAAGGGACACACACGAAGAAAAAGTGAAGAATTTCTCTCCACAACTATTCTGATGATGGATTTGACTATGCGAAAAAATGAAATCCCTTTCTAGTAGCTGAGTTGTCGTTCGAAACCCTGATACTTCGAAAGAGATTGTCCATTTTGTACACGAAGTGCATCCAGTTTTTGTCGTAACCGTCTGAACTTTTTAGCATATGCTATGTGGGTGAAATGATGATACCATGCCAACTTTAAACCTTTGTAGAGTTCATTTGTAGCGCTTTCCAATTTGGGGGTCATTTAGCTAGAAAAATCAGTAAATGCATGAAAAATACCAAATGAAGTCAGAAAGAGTTGAAAATTGATGATGTGGATTTGAATGGTGCATGTTGAACGCACAAAAAGTCTGGAGTTGAAATAAGTTCAAAAAAATGAAATCCATTTGTAACAGATGAGTTTTCGTCCGAAACCGTGATACTTCGAAAGAGATTGTCCATTTTGTACACGAAGTGCATACAATTTTTGCTACAACCATCTCCACTTTTTAGCACATGCTATGTGGGTGAAGTGATGATACCATGCCAACTTTAACCTTTTCAGCGTTCATTTGTACTGCTTTTCAATTTCAGGGTCATTTAGCTCAAGAATGAACTAATAGCAAAAAGAATAAACTAAAAAGCTTTTATAAAACTCTAATAGCAATAAGAATGAACAAAAAAGAATCAATTAAAACTCTAATAGCAATAAGAATTAACTAATAAGAATCAACTAAAACATTAACTAAAAAGAATCAACTAAAAATAATCAAAATAATATTAAGTAAAATTATCAAAGTATTTATTTTTTAAAAGGAATGAACTAAAAAGAATCAACTAAAATATTAACTAAAAAGAATCAACGAAAACATTAACTAAAATGAACTAAAAAGAATCAAAAAAATATTAACTAATATTATCAATGTATTTATTTGTTAAAAGGAATGAACTAAAAAGAATCAACTAAAACATTAACTAAAAAGAATCAATTAAAAAGAATCAAAAAAAGTATTAACTAAAATTATCAAAGTATTTATTTGTTAAAAATAATGAACTAAAAAGAATCAACTAAAATATTAACTAAAAAGAATGAACTAAAAAGAATCAACTAAAGCATTGACTAAAAAGAATGAACTAAAAAGAATCAATTAAAATATTTTGATATGATCAACTAAAACAAAATTATAATATTCTTCAATAGCAAAATGAATCAACTATATAGCTTTTATAAACCTCTAGTTATTCTCAAAAAAATATTAACTTAAAATTATATAAAATGTATGCAACTAAAATTATCAAAGTATTTTTTGTTAGAAACTTTAGTTGCAAAACTCTAGTACGTTTGAAACTAGTTAGTGAACCATATGAGATTAGATTCTGTATATGTTTATTTTTTCGGGGAAGATAGAGATTTATTCCACTGAATGCACTCTCTGGACCATCATGCAGGACACTACTGACAATGAAGCTGGATGGTTTGGCTAGCCAACTCTCAGTTAAAATAGATGTGCAGACATTCTTGGCACAAAGACGAGATGGAGTGCCGAAGAACAAACCACATTTCAAGTTGTTTGATATGCCTTATCTGGTATAATGCCTCTTATCACTCGCCACCAAAACACCCTGATCCTAGTTATGACATCTAGCTTCCAAATGGCAAACAACATCTGTTATTGATTTTCTATGGTCCCCTCAACCGGCCCTTCCGATGGAGCTAAAAGCTCTTTACGAGTAGATAGACTACAATATACTGATTTAACAATGTGTTTACTCTATTTTCATAAGCCCATGCTATGAAATCATCACAGACACAATATCACCCAGAAATATGCAGTATGGCTACATCAGGGGAAATGAAATTTCTTTACATCTTCACAAGGGCTTCCCATCACTACAAGAAAATTTAGATACTGTGACGAAAATCCTCATGACGGTGGCTACAACATCAGGAAAATATCATGTAACTCAGTGACGGTTAATGTCACTTAATTCCCCTAGCCGCTAAGTGCTAGCTTGTGCCAATTTCTATGATGTTTTGGTAATTTCCGTCATGAACCTACTACACCGATTATTACTAATGTGTGACACACTTTTTTTCATCGTGTAACTACTTGCAGTGGGACCCAAGATAGCTACTTCACAAGTTATTGAGTAGTAGGCGCAACTGTATTTTTATGGGACCCATGTGTCAAGGCTGATAGTTAAACAGGCCGTAGTTTTTTCATAGGTCAGGGAGAGATGGAACTATTTTGATAAATCTATAATTTTTGCCGGATTTGTTCAATATGACATTTTTGCAGGATTTGTTCAATGTAACATTTTTTTCAGGATTTGTTCAATCTAACATATATAAGTAATGGCAAAAAAAAAGCTTATTCGAGGTGTTCGTGATGAATAAGATGCTGCAATTGTTTCGCTCTATCTCAAAAAAAGGAAATGAGATACTGGATGAGAGAAAGTTTGTTTGGAGTAGTTTCTTTTAATTGAGGTGACAACAACAAGTTATTTATTTATTTTGGAGGCGTGCATGACTCGATCTGTTCTATAAATATTCAAAAAATGAAAATGTTTTACTGGCAAACCATCGTTCAAAATAGAGATATATAGATAACAATTTCGGTCTCATTTACCTTCATGACTTAGTGTGCAAATTAGGCTTAACGTGTCGGTAAAATATTTTTGTTTTGAATAAAAACTTTTTGGTATTGTGTGGTCCTCGTGACTTCCACTTAGGTTTATCTTGACCCAGCTATTTGTTTAGTTTAAGCACTAAAATACTCATGTATAATAAACAATTGCGACAAATGTTTTTCACTTGCTTCTCTGGTACAATGTTCTTTTTTTTCCCTCACTGTCCTTTCATTAAATTTTCATAGTCATATGCAAGTATATGAATAATGCGACATGTATGCACTAGACACGAAACCTCAACATACATGTTACACACGCCCCTAGAAAAACATGTTAGACTTGTACGTGGTACGTGCCTTTTATTTTATTTTATCACATTGTACACATAAATGGTGCGTATCTTCTTAATTTTTTGAAAAGATTATACACGTACATGGTGCGTGTCAAGCCTACTATTTTTTTGACGGAAGTGTGTCTAACCCATTATTTTTCTGACGGCAGTGTGTCAAACCCACTAGTTGAAGGGTCGGATCGATTTACACTCCGGCGCGCAGAGAATTAAACTTAGGCGGGGTGAAAGATTTTTGGGAGTGAAGCCGATTTAACTATCCACCGGCCGACCCTAGTCCTCATTAACCCATCCCGCCCCGTTCTCCTTCTCAATCCTCATTATCCCATCCCGCAAGCAGAGACGGCACGTACCGACAATAAGCCCTGTAATTCTATTTCTACATGTAAGCTGTGTCCAGCTCCATGAGCAATGACAGCCATGTTATTTCCTTTCCAACTGTCGGCATTATACATACATTCGGACTGGCCTACTATCACTTACTGGTTCCGAACCTGATATGAATAAGAAGGCCCGTCGACCGCGGTGTATGATGAATCTGGCTCCAGGGTACCAGCAGAGGCGGAGCCTGTTTGCAAAAACAGCAAGGCACTGTCATTATCAGGAGCACGGCCTCAATAAAATTCTTTCCTTTTCCCCCAAAAGGAGGTAAAAAAAAAAGAGGTCGCGGCCATGCTAGAAACATTGCAAATCTTTGGCCTCATGTGCACACGATAGGAGACTAAGGTTGATGATTCCTTTGAACAAAAGATTGCAAAAAGTGGTGCACTTTTGAGCTGGATGTAATTGTACATACATATAAGATCCATCTGGCAAACTTCGTGCATGGAAAAAAAGGCTGTTGATACATGAACTGTGTGTGGAGAACAGTATGCATACCTGAAGACAAAACGGATGATGCCTTGCAAAGGACTTTCTTCGCATTATGCCCAGACAATGCTGCCGCTTGGGGTTCGGTTAGCACCCTCACAAATGGAAATGAACTCTGCGGAGAAAAAGGCAAGCTTCATACGCAGACAAGAACAAAAGATACACTTCAGCCACAAATGTCAGTATCTTGAGTCACAAATACTAACACTAGCACCGTTAATGAACTCTATAGTTTGCCGGTGACAACCTGAAATAATATGGCGGGTAAGAGCACCCACAAAACCACCCACAATGGTAACCTGTAATAGCTGTCTTGATGATGAGCAGTAAAACCGACAAGATCACAAACTGTTAATTCTCATACAACTAGAGAGATGTAAATAAACTATATTTCTACGTTGGTTAGTAAGGCTCAGATCCACAGGGCAAAGATTAGAACATCTGGAGTCGAAATGTCACCCCCCGGTCCACAGGGCTTCCTATGAAACCACTTCTACATAGTATCTTGCATGATGATTTGTATGCTTCGATAGAGGAAGACGAACGGTGGGAAACAGATGCTGTTGGCCGATTTGCATTGCTCATGGTAGAATATTAACATGTGACATAACATATGTATATTTGATAATGGGACAGGAAAAGAGAAGTTCCTCTGACTAGAGAGGCCAAAATGGTAGACCAGCAAAAAAGAAAGTACTAGTATCTATCAACAATTCCATGTTTTAGACAAGGTAAAACAGCACATGAAAGATACATTTTCTGACATACAAAATAACTGCCGCTTACTCGCATTATGAGCTTCATTGATGAGACGGCAAGACACATGGCATACAAGAGAGGAATGGCTAATCCCAAACCAGCTCTTGTATGCATAGGTAATTGTCAAAAGTACAGAAGCTAGGAAACACTATAGAAACTATGTTGGCCCAGTCCCCACGCTGAGTACTTCCGGCGACAGAGATACGACCGACGACGAACGACGACGAAGAACTTGCTGACAGTCTTGGTTCCTGCCCCAAGTGGCCGAAGCAAAATACACGTACGTACCACGGCTGATCGAAAACGATCTACTAGTAGCCACGCACGCACACAACGGCCAGCACGGCCGGAAACCCAAACACACGCACGCGAGATGCCGGCGTATTGCCAAAGGCTTGTATCGAGCCTTGTGTATGCTTTATTGCTTCAAAACTCAAGGTACAAAGTACAGGGCTGTTTGCACGCATATAAATACTAGTACCAGGCTAGCTAGCTACGAGAGGAAAACTACTCGGAAGCTAATTCCAATACTACTCGGAGACAAGCTCTAGCACTACACGGATACATGTATGCATATCAACCTGGACACGTACCATCGTGGGAGGCTTTTGTCGTGTTTAGTTCCAACAAACTAGCTAGTGCCAACAAATGTCTGATGCAAAACGGCGGGCAGGTCAACAATGGCATAACGGAGTCGCAGCATCAACCATCTCAACTGGAATTAGAGAGATTCCATGATCTTCGTCATAATCATCTAGTACCTCAACCAGATCATAGACATGCAGCACATTATCTAGAGTATCTCCATCCCATTCAGGTGACCAGTTTCGGTACAAAGCCCAGATATCGCCTTTCTCCCATTTAATCCGGTGAGAGAACAAGTTGACCACATCACAGATTTCATGTTTGGCAATCCTGAAATCACCACACATCTTTGCAAAGCCAGAAGAAACCCAACTCAATGGTCCAAATTCACTATTCGTCTTCGACTCGAGGTAACTTATTTTGATCTTAAACGGGTTCAAGGAGATAACTTTCTGAATAAATGTGTTGAAACGAGGCATGCCATCATCATCGTCGTATGAAGGCCAAATTTGATCACTCTGAAAACATTCCTCAGTACGATCCTTATCAAAATCATGGAAATCAGGATCAGGAACAGTACAAGACATAGGGTCCTCACCTTCATTTTCAGCAGCTGTGCTATTAACAGAACCATTCACCTCTGGATCCACACAAACATCTTTATTTGCAGTAGAATCAACTGTTGCTTTGCTAACCTCAACATATTTCTTGCTCAGTGGACCATCAACAGTAACTTGGATTGGCCTACTTCTTATCTGACTTAGCTTCTCCTTCAAATCGCTCTTCATTGACACATCTGCTTGCCTTTTTATAGGATTGTGCTACTGCCTGTACCTCCTCTCTTCTTCCGTTCTTTGGCTTGTTTGCTCTTTGCTTGAAAGCAGGTGATTTGGCTGCGAAATTCTTGAAGCCATTGGTTGCACCTTGAGTTGAACTTGTCCTATTTGATTGGGCTGTCTTCTGTTGTAGTACAACTACTTTCCTTTTTTGATCATACAATAGTCTCTTGGTTTTATCACATAACACTGTCCATGCCTCTTTAACCAACTGCACTAGTTTAAAGCCCTGCCCAAAAATGGGAACCGATGTTACCAAAAAAATCGTATACGACAAATAGATAAAGATTTTTTTAAATATACAGCCCTCTCGAGAATGACAGGAATTATAAACTAGTGCATGAACGACAGACACAATTGAAGATACAAAATTGTCGTATAATAACAACCATCCTGGGGCACAATGGGGTGAGGACGCAGCACCGCATTAAGGGTGCAATACCAAGTGCAGCTTCAGAAATTTACAGCAACCGTCTTCAGCACATGCATAAATGTAAATGCGCATAAGTAAAACACTACCATAGCATGCAACGAACAACAGGTCACAGAATGAAGGATCAATTGAATTGAAAGATACAGAACAATGTAACGACAAAACAGAGGACCAATTAAAAGATACAGGCAGGGTACCGACAAAACCAGCGTGGCTGGAATTACAACTACACAGAGCTCAACTTAGCCCTAGTAAGAAACATAGTAAATTTACTCCGAGAAATATCAGACCTCCGAGCCCCGCAATATCTTCCACCAATCAGCATCGAGCAAGTGACCATACAAGAAGCTTCCAAGCCCTGCCTGCCTCACCGTCAAATCCTTCCTCCATCGGCTCGACCTGCGCATGGTCGGCGGATGCAGGGGACGCCAGCCACCTCGACCACAACTAGCACCATGAGGAGATCCCCTTTTCTTTGTCTATTTCCCCTTTCCAGTAGAATAGCAGTGCACTTTTGATTAATTATTAGCTTACTAAGTTAAAGAAAACTTAATTCATGTCATGAAATTTTTCTGTTATATAGATCAGCACCTTCTCTGATCTGGGTGCACTTTTATGTGCATAGGTTCCTGGCACTTCGAGAAATATTCCAGAAGTTTGTTTGTGCAGCACGTCAGTTTTAGTACCATCACTTGAGAAATATACAATGCTAGTGCAACCTGTATCTGTATTCTAAGTTAGCTACTTTATCACATTCATGTGTGCAGTAGGAAAGTACATATTCACAGGTAAAATGACTGCATTGTTTAAGGTCCCATTCCAAACAAATTTAAGTGGAGTTCATTTAGTTCATGTTGATACCATGGACTGGCAAGTATTCTGGAAATTCATTCAGTTCCATTCCTTGTCATCTTTTGCAGCTTCAGGTACTACAATCATGCCACTAGTTTCGTACAGTGAGAGGCAAAGGAGGGCATTTCTTCGGGAAGGTAAACGCATCGGTGAGGTGTATACTAAGCTAAGAGATGCACATATTGTATGTTCTTTAACCACTATAACTCTAACACTTGGTTATGCATTTTCTTTAACCATTATAACTAATTCTTATGTTTATTGTTTAACTGGCCGATCCGCATGCACACCTGAAATTTTAATAATGTACTCCCTCCGTAAAGAAATATAAGAGCATTTAGATCACTAATTTATAGTGATCTAAAAGCTCTTATATTTCTTTATAGAGGGAGTACTTTTCTATTCAGATTTATAATTTGATAGATTGTACGTTTCTCAGTGATTCTCTTCTACCTTGTGTTCTTGTTTGTTTTCATTCAATGAAGATGGAATGATGTTGTGTTTTGTTAATTTATAGGCACCGGGACGACTTAATCGCGAGAGCTAAAGCACAACAGATGGAGAGGAAACAACAATAAGAATCATAAGCTATGAAGTATAGCCAATAAGAAACGTGAGAACTAAAGTATTATTCTAAATAAATTGTGCCAGGTCAATGTAAAGCCCATCTCCCTGGGTTCTCCATTATCATAGTGTATTTAACATATTATTAATTGAAATTTTAGCTGTAAATGGGGCCCGATCCATTTTTCTCTGAGTTTCTCTCCACATTTATAAAAATTCATGATATTTTTCGAAAATTATGAATTTTTGAAAGGAATCATGTGTTTTAATTCATGTGTCAGTTTAGAAAAATAAGCACAGTCTTTTTCCAAATTTGTGGACATTTTTTAGTTTCATGAATATATTTGTTAATTTTTCCGTGTTTCCATTCATTTTATTTGTTTTTATTTCTTTCTATTTTCCCTTCTTTCTTCCTTTTATCATTATCTTATTTCACTTTTAATTTCAGAATTTTATTTCTTAGTTTTTTCTTTCGATTGTCACTTTTTTCATCGCTTACTTAAAAATGTTCATAGTCTATTTTTTTAAAAAGGCTCACCATGTATTAAAATGTACATCACATATTTTCTATAAATGTTAAAATCATTTGAAAATATGTTCACCGTGTTTTAAAATGTAGTCGTCATCTCATATGAAATGTTTGTTGCATTTTGAGAACATTTCACGATGTTTTACAAGTTTTTCATCATGTGTTTCAAAAATGGTCACCACATTTAGAAAATGTATATTGCATAGTAATAAAATGCTCGGGTTTTTTCTTTATAAAAATGTACATCATGATTTTTCAAAAACTATTCACATAATCCTAAATAAAATATTCACCTTGTTCTTCAATTTATTCACCGATATTTATTGAAAGAAAAATGCTTACTTTGTAACTCAAGTGCTTGTTACCATGTTAAGTCATCCCCGGTATTGAACGAATGTGTCCATTGAGAAAAGAAGTCAACACTAGTACATTGCTGAGTCAAAATCTTGTAGCCAGCGAACGTGTGTAGTACATTTGAGAAGATGTATGTATTTAATTAAATAGCAGCAGCCAGCGACATTACAATACAGATTTAGCCATTGATTCTTTATAATAAAGAAATGACATAAAATTTGAGGAAAGATTTCATCCAGATTAACTAGACGGCAACATATTTTGACGAACTATGGTCCATTGTTGAATGATTATACTGGAACGGATGGACACGGGTTTGGATCTCAGTACAGGAATGGGAAGCCGGCATTCGTCTCCAACCCGGCAGGGATCTCCGGTGACGGAGGCATCGCAATAAGCAACTAATGTATCGCCATTTGCATCCCCATCTCGTCGTCCAACCCTGGCGGCTGAGGAATCGCTATCTGCATCTCCTCCATATCCATGCCCGTGGCGAATCCCGGCGGCGGAGGCATCTCTTGCATATCCATCCCGGCGGTGACCTGCTTTGCCGGAGGCAGCACCATGACCATGCGCTTGTGCATATTAGTCTCGGAGGTGAACCCCTAAGGCGGATCAGCGTCTCCACCGTCTGCTGCTGCTGCTGCTACGAACTCAAAGTACTGCCACTGAAGCTGGGGCAGTTGGGGCCCTCCACCATGCAGCTCATGTCGACATGCATCTCCTCGTGGACAGCTTGGTTGGCGCGCAATTTTCTACATATCAGCATGGCAAAGAAGGCCGCCATGTCCTCGCCCCCCATGTCCGGCACGTTCGGGTCGATCCAAGCCACTATCTGGTCTCCCGCGTCACGGTCTTTCGCGATGATCTCCTCCTTGTGCTCCATGCGCTTCTTCACCTCGGCCAGCTCGGTGCGCAGCTTGTCGAACTCCTGGTCGAGCTGCTCTAGTTTCTTATCTTCGCCGGCAACTAGTGCCCTCCTCCCTCGCGCCAGCCCCCGCACCCTCCATCGGCAAGAAGCGTTCCACGACGGGGTGGACGAAGGAGAAGTCGTTGCCGCCGGGTGAGAAGGTGAGGGTGGCCACCTGGGCGCCGGTGAGGACCGCCAGACCGGTGGCCTTGCTGAAGAACACCATGAGGCGCTTCGAGAAGCAGACTTGCCGGGCATCCTCCTACCCGATCCTTCGATTGGGCGCCACCATTGCTCGCTTGCTCGCTTGGTACGCTCAGAGAAGGGCGGTACTCGAGTGTGTCTCGGGGTCGGAGAGGGTTATACATTAGTTGGGAAATAATTTCTCTTTTTCCCGAGCATATTTGCTACAGCTCAAAAAATATCGTTACGCGCCTTCGGTCACCATCAACAAAGATGTCAGGAACCCGCGTAGCCCTGCCTGGTGAAAAGGGGGATATCTTGATCGCACTGCCGAATTCTCTCGTCCCTCCTACTCATCTCGCCGCACGATTTAGTCTTTGATCAAACATGCTGAATTGTTGTCTAATAAGCAAACCACATTTTTGAAATGTCGGGTGCCCATTTCGTAAATATGGGAAAGACATTTATACATCCAGTTTTAAATGTATTTAATTTAAAAATGTCATTAACATTTAATTTCAAAGATAAGTGTGTTACTACATCTCGATACAGGGAGTGGGTATATAGCAAGGGATAGGAGAGGAATCACTAATATCCACATTCAAAATCCAGTTTTGCACCGAGATTTGTTGTATTCTCTGTGGAATTATGAATTCCACGCAGAGAAGTGTAACTCAGTTGATTCGACAAAATTTTGAATAAAATTTGAAGAATTTCTGAAATGTAAATTAATGTTTGGATAAGTATGTATGATAAGATGAGCACATCTCTGAAATGAAGAATTTCTGAAGTGTATGTACGATAAGCATGTACTCGCTCCATTCCCTTATATAAGGCCACTATCAAAAATACATTTTGCATCAATACAAGGCCACCAATAGTAACCGAGAAAAAAATTAATGATGTTTTCTTGTAATAACAATTTTTTAATACTTACATGCATGTAGTCATAATGACACTCAGCTACTTCCTTCCCATTCATTCGTTGCATGCTTATGGCGTATTAATGATCCTGGTTAACGAGAAGAAAAGATGACTTGCAAAGCAGTCATTAAATTTTATCTTGGTACCTGTAATCTGAGTTTGTGGCCTTGTATAAGGGAATGGAGGGAGTATACATTAAAACTCAAGCGTCAAAGGATAACTACGTACTCGTTCGCACCCAGATTGAATTGATCAGGATGTGACAACGAAATATTGTTTGGCCCACAAAAGCAAGCGTTCCTAACAATGCAGTAGTTGGGAAGTAATTTATTTTTTCTGGGCAGACATTCGATACAACACATGAAGATATAAGAGTATATTTGATGTAATAACGTCTTATACTATGCGACGGATGGATTATATACGAGCTTTCAATAACCTTCAAAAACGACATACCTACACCACCCGCGATACGTGTATGCGCACACCACATTAATCACCCTTATTTATATATTAGTGCGATGTATTCTGAAATTAATAATTTCCTCTTTGTCTGGGTGAACACTTTCAAATATATCAAAACAATATTACATTATGTTTATAAACATAGTGTAGGTTTGGCCATGTCGAAACATACCGAGGTTTATGAAGCACTCCCAGCGAGATTGCAAGATGCATCCAGATAGGTCGATGGATCATCTCGTACATGCATGATGCTTATAACTAGAGATGGAAACAATATCATTTCAAGAAAGGTGCCAATCTGGTGGCTAAATGTGTTGCAATATGTCTGTTGGATCTTTTTCGTGGAAAAGCATTAACAGTTGAGGTCAAATTTTAAGATGACAGCGAAGTGCACTCGAGGGTAGGGCAGCACTATCATGCTCTGGCAAGGTAATTGGAGAGAGGATAAATAACTTTTACTATTCAACAAGAAATCTTCGTCAAACACTTTCTGGAGGAGGATAAATAACTTTATACTCTCTTGTCCAACAAGCCTACCAGCAATACAAAGAATTAATATTATTCCACAAAAAGTACTAACTCAATGAGCAGTCGGATAAATAGGTGTACACATGGAGAGAACCTAGTTAGAGCACCTCCAGTAGACACACAAAAATAGTTTTACAGTGCCACTGTAGCACTTTTAGCGTGCCGCGGCCAACATTGGTTTTCCAGATGCCCAAAAACGCACGCCCCAAAAAACACGCAGTGCAACTTATGAAGCGCGTGCAGTCCAGCGCCTCAAATTTGCAGCGTGCAACAGCACTTTTTAGCGCATGCTCTAAATTTTTTGCGCACACTATTTTACAGCATCTGCTGGAGCGTATCCGCGCCCAAAAAGAACGATTTTTAGCGCGCGGAATAGCTTTTGCGAGTCTGTTGGAGATGCTCTTAATCATCTCTACTATTAGAGAGCAGTTCATTCCGTCGCCTTCACCCCACACATCCTCATCCCCCTTTTTTTCATGTTGGTTTTTTTGTTAATCCCAACTGATGCTGCAAAAACAAAAAGCCACCATTATGAAAAGGGGAGTTCATTCCGTCGCCTCCACCTCCCACATGGTTTTTCCCCCAGGTTCCAACCCCCGCCGCCCTTTGGTTTCCTGTTGGTTCTGTTGCTAACCCCGACCAATTCAACACAAAAGAAAAACCAACATAAATATGACTACGATGAAATGGGGGTTCGCTCCATCACCTCCACATCCCACGTTCTCCACCCCCTTCAGTTTCCTATTGGTTTTTTGTTTACCGCAACCGATGCCACACAAACTAAAACCAACATTATTAAAGGAGAGTTCATTCAGTCGCCTCCACCTCCCACCTGCTTTTTTAACTCCCATATTCTCCTCCCCCCTTTGATTTTGTGTCATTTTTTTGTTAACCCCATCCGAGGCCCCACAAAATAAAATATAACATAAATATATTAACTTGGAATAATCTAAACAAAATACATACTTTCCCGAAATGCCATGCTGCATTAACTCAACCAAATCAAATTAGTCTTACGAAAACCATATTGCCTTGCCTTCCACTACCCATAATTTCACCAAATTAAATGCTACCAAAATTGATGTAAGATATATGTCGGACAAGACCGATGTTGAACCACCATAGTACATGCACGGGAAATTAGCTAGTCTATTCATCTATACCAATATAAAAAGACCCAAAGGGGCAGATCGAATTAATCTCGGCCATCAAATCATGTCAATCCAGCGACCTAGACTCCTTCAATGTCGAGCGCTCAACATGTTTAGCGTGCAGTTAATTTCATGCCAAATATAGTGTTAATCATGTAATAACACGCAAATAATATCCTACTTAATATCCGCATGCACTTAATATACTTCCAAATTAACTTGCATTGCACGTACATATTGACTAGTATGTACAAGGTCCTTAAACATGATCTCCTAGACCATGAGTGCTCCAATGCTCAGAATTATAATTTTAAAAGGAATCTATTGCATGACAAAGTCTATTCAAGAAGTTTGCTTCACAGGAAAAAAATCATCTGCCTTCCGATAACTGTCAGCTTTGAAGAAACTACACTACACCTATTCCGGGACTGCCCTTCTTGGCAAATAGATGAGCTTGTTGTTGAAACCACGGAGTACATGTTGCATATCAAAAGTAGTAGTATTATTACCTAGCCCTTCTTGGCACGGAGATGAGCTTGGCACAGAGATAGGAACCACAACAGAATTTTGTTGTGGCAAGTATTCTAGAGATTGATGACATCCAAGCAATCGGTCTATACAAGACTGTAGGGCAGCCTCGGATATTTGCAAAAATGGTTTATGCTTGAAAAGATGTTGCTTCAACAACAAGTGGATCAGTAACTCCGAAGAGCTGTTTTCTTGAGGCTCCCACTAACGTATTTGCGGACCAAATGACACCTCCATATCCTATACAGTGCCAGTGTCAAATCTCATGGTCATATCCGTGTTTAACTTAATGGTATCGGGTTCACGAAGCCACCATCCATGGCCTATCAGAACAAGCACTTCCTTGTTATGGATGTATAGAAGATCAAGGTATTCTATTGTGAGTTTTATTGAGAGCACCCGATCAAGCCTGTTTTTTTCACGCATGTGTCTACTGATTGCAGCAGTGTCAAATAGACTACATGATGGTAGTAATTTCTTATTGCTGGTTATTCGTGAACAATTAATCACACAGGATATCACAAGCCAGTGTATTTGGATGGAGCCATGGTAGTCGAACATCCAACAATAATCCAGCCTCCTCCCAAAAACGTCTATCAGCTGTGGATCAAAGCATTCTCCAGATCCTCCTCCCTTGCACATGCTAATGTTTCGGATGTGTTCTTGTTTTAGATTGACCTCATCTGGTACAATTCCTTAGATCATTCGCCACCAAAACACGCTAACCCTACTAATGGCACTTAGCGTCTAGATCGCATACCAGATGCATGTATAAAATGCACGTGTCTTGAAGGCAATGAAAGGCGGATGCTTACCTTCGCCTTTAGAAAAGACTTTTAACATATTGTCAGTAGATCCATGAGCTGTCACGCATCTACCTGTATCTCAGTACATATATTGTGTCGTTTTAACCTAGTATAGTAGCTGTAGTACATAGTTCTTCCTTTCACACGTACTACAGGCACATACATTTCTTCCACACATAGCACTCACGGTTCACATACACCTCTGCCATACATAACACTCACGAATCACATTGGTTGCTCGTCCATACGCGACACAATTATTCGACAATTTCTTCTAATACTATGAATATTCGTAAACCCGGAACTAACATTTTCAATAGAAGATTAAATCTTTCATCTCACACGCTAAACATTTTTTAAATTAGCACAACACATTTTTAAATTTGTGGGGTGCCCATTTTGTAAATACGGGTCGAACATTTATACACACATACTTAAATATTCGTTTAATTTCGACAAACTATTTTTTCATTTTAAAAATGTTACTAACATCTAATTTCTTTGGATCCTCCTCCATTGCTAGACAAATCTTACAGGTGCTATTGTTGTTGATGTTACGTCATTTTAGACTGGAAATGAGTTGCCACGCTTCAAAGTGTAACTCGGCAATTTCGAATTTGTATTATGAAATTTTGAAGAATTTCTAAAATGTAAAATGGGATTTGGATGAGTACGCTCCATAAGATAAGATAATCTCTTACTTAAGTAAATGACATGAGAACTCTAGTAAGATTAAAATTCGTCAATGGCGCCGTACGCGATTTTGTTCTCCATATATTTCTTGGTGAGGAACTTAGGGAGATTTATTCAAGCCAACGCGTTCTGTGGACCATCATGCAAGAGACTACTCTCCGGAAAGCTGGGGCTTGGCTACAAATTCTACGTAATAGGTAATATAAATGTATTCTTACCACATATGAGCTCGGGTGTCCAAAGCACATAGTACGTGTATATTATGAAAAGTAGTAATACGGGGACCTAGCTCACCTATTTCTACTAAGACATGAGCTACACCATAACGACTGTTGATTACCTACCTCAGGGCAACTGGTCTAGACAAAGATTGCAGGACAGCCTCCGATCTTCGTAAAAATGACATTGCTTCAGCAGTAAATGGATCAGTAACTCCAAAGAGCAGTTTGCTCCTTGCTTCCATTAACCTACTTGAAGAGTGGACAACACCTCCATCTCCTCCGGTGCCAGTCCCAAAGCTGATAGTATCCATGATTGACTTAATGAGACCAGTTTCTCGAGGCCGCCATCAATGACCTGGTAGCACAGACACTTTCTTGTGAGAGATGCAAAGAAGGTCAAGTGCTTCTTTTGTGGGTTTGATTGATTTCACCTGATCAAACAAGGTAACCTTAGTAATGACACTTAGAATTCAAATGGCACACCATATGCATATTGGTCTCAAACGCATGGATCCTGAAGCCAGTTGATGGCAGATGCTTACATTCTATTTTAGAAAAGATATTTGTCATATCCATGAGTTGTCACGCGTCTAAGTGTATCTCCATACTTATGTATTTTGCCCTTTAAGCCTTGTATGGCAGCTGCAGTACATAGTTTATTGCTTCACCAAATGAGGAGAAGACAACATGGACGTGGATCACTCATTTATTTCGTTGTCTCAGTTATGCATTCTAAATAAATCGTGCAAGATCCATTGAAGATCCATCTACTTTTTCCAAGACCTAATCATTAGTTGGTTCAATTATCTTAGTATCAATTAAATTGATGGCATTGTAATCCTTTTTCTATCGGTAGCACCTTTGCAGAAAATTAGTGAATGAAATACTACTCAGCCTTTTCTTTGGTTCCCTTCGTGCATCCAACATAAAAAAGATCCACTCGTATGTGTTAGTTGTTCGAAAATCCTATGACATGAGCGACTCCAACAGCTTATGGCATGGAGGAGAGAGTACTCAATGAGTTTGTATTTTTTATATTTCTCATAAAAATGAGATGGACGTTTCTTGAATTTTGGTTCTTGATTTTCCATGTTCTAGATCTGTTTTTTATGTCTCCGCAAAGCGTCGTTCATGCTTCGGAGATCCGATTTTAATGTTCTAGATCGTTTTTGTTTCTGAATCTTTCATGGCTCATCAATTTCGATAATATTTATGTTTGGGATCTAAACAATTGGTTCAATGGTTCTGTATGATGAGAAAGTTGTGTTTGCCCTCGTTCCTTTTCCTTTTTGTTCTAATCGTGAGGCTGATTGGGAAGGTGAGCAACTCTGTTCTTGGATTCCATCGAATGATGTGCATATGCATTTTGAACTTTGATAGATTTTGTTATCAATTATTGACAAAGGCTGATTTGCAAAGTTTTTATAACTTAAAAAAATCATGCTCAAGTTCATGACTTATAGTAATCACAATTTTAAATAGCTGGCCATAGCCGCTATAGCCTTTTCAGCAGGGTGCCGCTAAATGTCCGCCTTCACAAATAGCCTGCTATAGCTGACTTGGAGGCCCTCCGCTATTTACCATAGCCTGCTATTTAAAACATTGATAGTAATTCAGATCTTGCAATTTTTTCCTGCTCAACTTCAAACTTTTTATTTATGCAGATGTAAATTTTTCAGCCACAAATTACTGATTTTAGCTGTTCGCGTTTTCCTCTTTTCTCATGCTCGGGTTATTGATTTTTAGTTGTTCAGATGTTGCAATTTTTTCAAGCTTAAATTCAATTTTTTTAGTTGTTAAGATCTTGCTATCTTTCGTTGGTGCATGTATTAATAAAGTAAGGATTTAGATAACATCATATGTTCAGAGTTCAGTTCTTTTCTTATCTGAAACTAACATATTTTACAATGGGCATGATGGATGTTGTAGGTTCATTGATGACAGCCAAGGATTCATGCTCGGAAACGACTACATCTTGCTCCCTGTTGTCGGCTCAGCTAAAGTCCTTAATCATGAGGAGATGGGACACGTCGATTGTTAGAGTACACTTGACAGGTGCATTTTGTGAAATTCTAGCCAAAAGATTGATAGCATGCTTGCCTGCTTGTTCTTTTCAGTTCAAATAAATGTTCCTTTTCTTATTGAATCCAAAGTAGCCAGCGGATATCAAGTGAAAGGTTGTTGATTGTCCCAAAGTTCTTTCCTCTACAAAAGAGTGTAATCTTAACCAATGATTGTTTCCAACATGCAAGGACGTGACCACAAAAATTTATATATCTTAATCTCATATGCTATGAAGCTTTTCAAGTGCAGTTACCAAGCACCGCTTTTATTTAAGGAAGAAGTTGCTGATTTTTTTATTTAAATAGTTGATACCTAACTAGGTGAATGAGAAAATTTCTTTTCCTTATTGGTGCATGTTTGCTAGTACTATTTGGTTGAACTGCTGCAATTTGCGTACTAACAAGTTTTCACTTTCCCGACATGGGCGTAGAGGTGATCGATGCTGACTAGCACGGCCCGGTGGCGCTGTGCTCTTCAACCACTCGGAGACGGAATTCACAGTAGATGATTCATACGTCTCCAACGTATCTATAATTTATGAAGCATTCATGCTATTTTATTATCTGTTTTGAATGATTACAGGCTTTATTATACACTTTTATATTACTTTTGGGACTAACCTATTAACCGGAGGCCCATCCCATATTGCTGTTTTATTGCCTGTTTCAGTATTTCGAGGAAAAGGAATATCAAACGGAGTCCAAACGGAATGAAACCTTCGGCAGCGTGATTTTTGGAAGAATATGATCCTGGAGACTTGGAGTTCATGTCAGAAGATCCTCGAGGAGGCCAGGAGATAGGGGGCGCCCCCCCTACTGGGCTCGCCCAATGTCTCGTGGGCCCCTCGAGCACCTCCCGACCGACTTCTTTCGCCTATATAGTCTCACGTACCCTAGAAACATCCAGGGAGAAGATAGATCGGGAGTTCCGCCGCCGCAAGCCTCTGTAGCCACCAAAAAACCTCTCGGGAGCCTGTTCCGGCACCCTGCCGGAGGGGGAATCCATCACCGATGGCCATCTTCATCATCCTGGCGCTATCCATGACGAGGAGGGAGTAGTTCACCCTCGGGGCTGAGGGTATGTACCAGTAGCTATGTGTTTGATCTCTCTCTCTCTCTCTCGTGTTCTCTCTATGGCATGATGTTGATGTATCGCGAACTTTGCTATTATAGTTGGATCGTATGATCTTAAGGTCCCATTCTGTAACACCCCAAAAATTTATCCAGGTTTTAGTTATTAAAACTTTTTTTGCCAAGAGTTTAAAATTTTTGCCTGCAAGTATATCCCTGTTGATTTCAAAACTTTTCCTTTAATATTAAGAAATTTTTCCCAAGTGGATCCTTCCAAAACATATTGGACTTATTTTCCCTCTCATTTAAAAACATCTCTCAATCAGTTGATTTGTTTATTAAATTATTTCACCCTGAACTTTTTTCATTAAATGACTTGTTTTGAGTTTTGGAGCTCTTTTTGTACTACAACCAGTTGATAGATTTATCTAAAAATCTAACCAAAATTTGGAGATGTCATGTGATGTCTCTAAATCACTTTTGTGCAATAATATATTTAATTCATTGCATATTTTGAGTGCTACACCTGTTTTCCTTCTCTGGTCCAGTGGGCAGTTTTGCACTACAACCCTTTTAAATATTCGTTTCTAGCTTCCACCAAAATTTTGGGATGTCAGTAGGAGCATATCATTCCATTATATGCAAAAATCCAGGGTTGTTCTTCGAAAATTTTGAGTGAAACAACCTCATCTTCATTCTGGTCCAACATGATGGTTTGTACAGCAACCATATTTTTGCTTGCTCTTTAGCCCTTGATTCTTTCTCCTACTTGTAGTCCTCCATGTTAAACTCCTAATTCCAGGAGCATGCAACCATTGGCATATTTTTGGTTCATGAAATAATGCCATTCACCTCCTGTCCAGATTTGAAGTTCTGCAAAACTTGCACTAGCAAGTTTATGCTTTTCACCAACTAACCTCACCACCCTCTTGTGCATCCAAAGAGACACTTATCTGGAAGGATTGGTCACTCCAAGAAATGCGTAGGTGCCTGTGGCATTTTGTCAAACACCTGGAGTGCATGATCAGATTTTACATGAATGGTTGCTTGCATTATGAACTTGACCACCTGACCAAACACCTTGTCCCTTGAGTTTCCCTCTATCTCTAACCTAGTACTGTTGCTTGCCAACCTCACCTGTGACCTGTAGCATGCCACGGCATTGTATCGAACACCTTCCGTGCGTGCACTGGACGCGCCCAGAGCGCGCGTATTGCACAAACCACGCCCGAGCCGACACGCTGCCCCCCCTGGATTTTGGCCCACTCCGCAGCGCCATGCCACACACCACCCTCCCTGCAGCAATGCGCCAAGCCGCCCTGGCAGCCAACAGCGCCCCGCCAGAGCACTTTTGGCGGCACACCGGTGTCCGCAGCACGCCCTGCCGCGGTCGGTGCCGCCCAAGCTCCCAGCACTCGCCAGCTGCCCCCTGAACATCTCCAGCTCATCAGCAGCCTCATCACCTAGTGCACGTCGCCGCCATGTCACCCTAGCTACAGAGAGGCGGTCCGCCGGAGAACTTATCCACGGCTGCCACGGAACCGCCTTGCCTCGCCTATATAAGGAGCCTGAGCTCGTCTCCGCACGCAGGCGACCTCAAGCCATCTCCCTAGGGCCCCCTTTGGCAGCCAAACGACCCGGGGAGGCCTTCTTCCCCATCTCCGGCAACCGCAGCCGCCGCCATTGCCCCAGCCCTTCCGGCGCCACCAGAGCTTCCCCCTCTCCACCCTCTCCACCAGGAGCTTCCTCTCCCTCCCGTGAACTGATCCCCCTACTCAATTTGGTTCGGGAGCCATCACCGCCACAAAACCACTTCGCCACTGAAGCCTTCCTCCGCCGCAAAGCTCGCCGCCGACAGCTCCGTCCCCCCCGAGACCGTAACGACTACCGGAGAGACCGCCTCGATCCTCTGAGCCCACGGGTGACCTCCGTTTCCCGAACGGTGCCGCCATTCGCCGGCGAGCATCACCGGAGCCCCGCCTCCTCTCGGGGCAGAGGAAGAGGAGGGAGGTCGACCAGTCAAACCTGACCAGTGGGTACCCCGGGCCCACTGTCAGTGACACCCCACGCGTCCACGCTGGATAAGTGGAGGCGTAAAGGCACAAGTACGTCTCCTCTGTGCGAAAGCGTAATCCCGCTCGAACCGTTTTCTTTTCTGATTGTATTTTAAAAACAGATTTTGACCAGAACTTTGACTGGTTATATCTTTTTAAGGATAACTCCAAATGAATTAATTTTTTTCCTACCTCTCTCAAATATTGTCTAGTTTATTTTAAGATTTATCTGAAAAAATTTCAAAACAACTTTTTGTGCTGTTTTGATTGTGTGTGTTAATTCATATATATTCTTTTAAATAGGATTTTTGAAGATTTCAAGATGTTTTGGATGCACCCTTATTTTCCATGACCTGAAGGCAAGCATTCTGAATCCCGGCATAATATTTTTGGTGTGATCGTTGATACATTTATAACACCACCGCATTTCGAAGGACTTGTTATTTCATGTGATATGATCATATGCATGAGTGCATATTAGTGATTTCCATGCTGTTGGAAATGAACACACTTGTGATGATAATCATCCTCATGTGCCTTGCATGCATGCCGGAAGGAATCCGGGAAAACCTCTACCTTGGGTAGGCATGAGTTTGTCACTGGTCTCCGTCGGGAGGGTCATGTCCGGTATGGCATAGTGAGGTATAATGAGTGGTGATTCTGTTGGTTGAAATATATTTGTTATGCATGTCATGCAGGGAAATACTTAAACCTCCCGAGTCGACCGTAGAACGAGTCTTGTTCCAGTAACCCCCATACTTGTTTCGTACTACCACTCGTCTCTACAACAAGTAGAGTACGGTTCAGTAATTTGTCAACCCCTTTCTAGCACACACCGTACAGAGGGGCCGGGATGAGGGTACCACGGCCATGGATTAAAGCCAGTCATCCGGTCAGGGGGCATGCGTGTTTTGGTTGTAGCCGAGGGGGTAGCTTCCCCAGTTTTGCGCGCGGTATAAATTTTGTGATCCCATGCTAATCGAGGTTGTAGCCTCCCCACTTAGAGTTTTGCTTAACGGGTGTCGTGGGTGATTCCAGACACAGGTAAGTTAAGCTGGTGTGTGCAAGTCAGGTGCGTTTTCATTTAAAAGACCGTAGACGGAATTAGTCCTGATGGACTAAAGGAATCCATTACTCGTGGGTAAAGAGTACACCCTCTGCAGAGATTAAACCTATTCGAATAGCCGTGTCCATGGTTAAGGACTATAGTCTGGGATGGGTCAAGTGTCGGTCTTAGTGTCGGTCTTCGGAGGTGAAATTGTTAAACCAGAAATAGAATTACTACTTGTGATTTGTGATAGCTATGATTATTATTGTTGACTAACCCGTGATATTATTGTTATTAAATTATCGAGCATCCTTGGGATGGTTCTACCTCCGGATATTCATTATGATTGTTTCTTTTAAAGCCCTTTATGTGGTGCCGCTCAGACGCCCGACTGTGGCATTTCTTTTAAAGCCCTTTATGTGGTGTCGCTCAGACGCCCCACTGTGGCATTTGTTTTAAAGCTCTTTATGTGGTGTCGCTAAGACGCCCGACTGTGGCATTTCTTTTAAAGCCCTTTATGTGGTGTTGCTCAGACGCCCGACTGTGGCATTTCTTTTAAAGCCCTTTATGTGGTGTCGCTCAGACGCCCGACTGTGGCATTTCTTTTAAAGCCCTTTATGTGGTGTCGCTTAGACGCCCGACTGTGGCATTTCTTTTAAAGCCCTTTATGTGGTGTCGCTCAGACACCCGACTGTGGCATTTCTTTTAAAAGCCCTTTATGTGGTGTCGCTCAGACGCCCGACTGTGGCATTGCTTGTTATTTATTTCATAAATTTTAATACTACTATGTTATTGCATATTCATAAATAACATGCTTGCACGCATCAGAGTTTTATTTATCTGTTGTGACTGACGTCATGAGCATAAACTATTTTCGGTATACCATTGTTATGTTATACCTGTGTTCATAATGTTTGTGAGTACATTCAAAGTACTCACTAGCTTGTCCCTGGCTATTGTCTTGGCCTGATTTCTTTCACGGAGAGGAGCGACGCGACGACAGCCCCGGAACCTAAGCAACGATGATAGCAGCCTCGTGAAGATAGGAGTTAACCTGGTCAGCTGTTCCTGATGGGAAATGGAGTCCCATAGATCCTGATGATCCTCAAACCGCTTCCGCTCTCAGCGACTAGAAACCATTTGTTGTACTCACAGGCCAGAATGGTCTTGTACTACATGTTTTGTATTTTTGCTTGGAATTTTTGTATCAAGTTGGAGCCTCATCAGCTAACAGTAATCCTGGGGCTGATGAGCACGATGGTCTTTTTCTGGAAATTTATACTCGAAAAACCGGTCGTGACAGACTTGGTATCAGAGCCAGGCTGACCATTGGCTAATCCTATCTTAGCCAGGTCAATAAACTTAGGCAAACCAACCCACCAGACCTTAACCAAACCCCAGCCAAGCTTCTCGTGCAAGATAGCCACACAGTAACCCAGACACTTTTGGCAGTCGGTGCCCAACCTACCAACCTAGCATGTCGATCACGCGCCAGTGACCAGCACCCAAGATGTCTCCTCCACAAGCGTGTGAAGGAAGACTCCGTCCCCTTTTTCTATAAAAAGGGCACGCTAGCCCCAAACGAGCACAGCACAGCCTCTACCCCAAACCGAGACACAATGCTTGGCCCCATAGTGCACAACGAGACCACAGCGACCAACCTTGGAGGCTTTGTGACTATACTCGCAAACCTCACCCGTCGTGCCTATGCGTTAGAAGAACCTCCAGAATATGTTGTGTACCAAGGACCCATGGGCGGTGAAGACCGCCAATTCTGGGCCACTGTGCACATCTACGGTAGGGGTCTGTCGCCCGAGCGCCCCTATAGGATCACCGGAAGAACAACTTCCTTTGAGCCACAAGCCATCCAACTAGCCTCTCGAGAGGCTATAGTTCATCTCCGGCACTTGTCACTCAGAGTTAACTGTCGCTCGTTATACTACTACCCCAGGCGTGAAGGGTATGGTAGACCACCCCAAGTTGCCAACGGAGATCACGAGACAGATCCCGCATTGTTGCACCTAGTGCGCTATGTAAGTGCACTAGAGGCACTGTTCGACCAGATCACCATTGATCTGATCGCAGCTCGAGGAGAGCTGGTTCGTCGAGCCCCGGAAAGCAGGAAAGACGAGCCCGACGCTGACAACCCAGTCGTGCTGTTCGGACAACCAATCGAGACCCTGAGATCAGCTCCAGCCACCAACCGAGATGCCTTGATGACCCAAGAAGTGCTTCGTCACCTTTTGGGAGCACACTCCAACGGGATTGTGGCCAACAATCCCCGCAATGGTCATCATCTCTACCCCGACCCTGCAGTTCCTCCACCATCTCCGACTAATCCCGGCAGTGAGACACGTGGAGAAGCCTCGACATCCACCAGGCACCCCCGTTTAGACATAAACGAGGTAGACTAAGCCATACGAGTAGTACCGAGTCTCAGTGTATCCTTGCTTTGTAATTGTGCGACCGTGTATATTAACGCAGCCTGTCGTTGTGCCTCTGCTTTAATGGTAGCCTTGCGTATTTTCCTTGGCAGCGCATAGTTACACATTTTCCGTGCACAACTACCAAAACCAACCCCGACGACACCTACAGTAACACGTCTCTTTATTAGATATGTGTATCTCTGACACTGACCCCGACCTTTGGAGGTGATCTGGCAGTTTTATTACCTTTCACCACGGTAAATAAACCGGCCCAGATGCTATATAAGAAGGCCACCTTGTGACCCTACCCAGCAACCCTCACCTCGTGCACCACTCTCACAACCATTTCTTGCCATGCCGAGCCCTAGTATTTATCGGAGAACCCCAGATGCAACCCATGGTAGCTTTGTCAAAATATTGTGGGATTTTATACCATGGGTTCTACCCAGCCACCCCAGTATGAGCTGTTCAAATCAAGAATCACCCCATCCACCTCGGAATATTGGGCAGCAGTACACATTCCTCCTATAGACCCCAACCAAGATCCAACGGAGGTTTCCTTCGTAGGGAAATCTATGCCGACAACACGCTTGGCCATAGAAGCTGCTGCGAATGAAGCAATTGCTCGTCTTCGATCCGCAGTACCTTATGCCCGCGAACGAGGATATTATTATTTTTCGAGCCGTGCAAGACCCGGAGGAGTGACATCTTTTCCCGGTGGACGAATTGAGAGAGACCCAGTGCTAGCCAACCTTATCCAGTACATCATCGCTCAAGAGCATTTGAACCAGCGAGTGATGGATTATCTCCAGAGTCTCGCTGATTTGAATCCTCAGATTGCCATCGGCAGACCACTGAGGCCCGACCCGGAGAGACTCATACGTCGACTGGTCAATCCACTTCCTCCGATAGAAGAGGAGTGTATTCCATTGCCAGAGACTTTTTCTCGAGACCCTGTCCAGTTACCTTTCTCATTTTAGATGTCACTGCTGTGTTTGTCATTTCAGCATTTATTATTACGTTGTACCTTATGCATGGTACCTCAAATTTGTGCGACGAGTCGAGTATTTAGTTTCTACTTATGTGAGTGGCTGTCTTCGTGAATAACCTGTGTAACTGCGAAAAATCCTAGGATGAGATTTCTTTTCCCTGAGTTGCTACATCATTTATTCCCTCTCTACATGGGTTATTTCTATTCGCGCAGCACCACGGCAGCAGACTCACAACCGCTCGAACACATATGGAGTATTTGTTTTTCACAGTGGCTCTTAGCAAATCTCGAGGACGAGATTTTTTTCTTAAGGGGGGTAGTAATTGTAACACCCCAAAAAATTAACCAGGTTTTAGTTATTAAAACTTTTTTTGCCAAGAGTTTAAATTTTTTGCCTGGAAGTATATCCCTGTTGATTTCAAAACTTTTCCTTTAATATTAAGAAATTTTTCCCAAGTGGATCCTTCCAAAACATATTGGACTTATTTTCCCTCTCATTTAAAAACATCTCTCAATTAGTAGATTTGTTTATTAAATTATTCATTAAATGACTTGTTTTGAGTTTTGGAGCTCTTTTTGTACTACAACCAGTTGATAGATTTATCTAAAAATCTAACCAAAATTTGGAGATGTCATGTGATGTCTCTAAATCACTTTTGTGCAATAATATATTTAATTCATTGCATATTTTGAGTGCTACACCTGTTTTCCTTCTCTGGTCCAGTGGGCAGTTTTGCACTACAACCCTTTTAAATATTCGTTTCAAGCTTCCACCAAAATTTTGGGATGTCAGTAGGAGCATATCATTCCATTATATGCAAAAATCCAGGGTTGTTCTTTGAAAATTTTGAGTGAAACAACCTCATCTTCATTCTGGTCCAACATGATGGTTTGTACAGCAACCATATTTTTGCTTGCTCTTTAGCCCTTGATTCTTTCTCCTACTTGTAGTCCTCCATGTTAAACTCCTAATTCAAGGAGCATGCAACCATTGGCATATTTTTGGTTCATGAAATAATGCCATTCACCTCCTGTCGAGATTTGAAGTTCTGCAAAACTTGCACTAGCAAGTTTATGCTTTTCACCAACTAACCTCACCACCCTCTTGTGCATCCAAAGAGACACTGATCTGGAAGGATTGGTCACTCCAAGAAATGCCTAGGTGCCTGTGGCATTTTGTCTAACACCTGGAGTGCATGATCAGATTTGACATGAATGGTTGCTTGCATTATGAACTTGACCACCTGACCAAACCACCTTGTCCCTTGAGCTTCCCTCTATCTCCAACCTAGTCCTGTTGCTTGCCAACCTCACCTGTGACCTGTAGCATGCCACGGCATTGTATCGAACACCTTCCGTGTGTGCACTGGATGCGCCCAGAGCGCGCGTATTGCACAAACCACGCCCGAGCCGACACGCTGGCCCCCCTGGATTTTGGCCCGCTTTGCAGCGCCACGCCACGCACCACCCTCCTCGCAGCAACGCGCCAAGCCGCCCTGGCAGCCAACAGCGCCCCGCCAAAGCACTTTTGGTGGCACACCGGCGTCCGCAGCACGCCCTACCGTGGTCGGTGCCGCAAGCTCCCAGCACTCGCCAGCTGCCCCCTGAACATCTCCAGCTCATTCGCAACCTCATCACCTAGTGCACGTCGCCGCCACGTCGCCCTAGCTACAGAGAGGTGGTCCGCCGGAGAACTTATCCACGGCCGCCGCGGAACCGCCTTGCCTCGCCTATATAAGGAGCCAGAGCTCGTCTCCGCACGCAGGCGACCTCAAGCCATCTCCCTAGGGCCCCCTTTGGCAGCCAAACGACCCGGGGAGGCCTTCTTCCCCATCTCCAGCAACTGCAGCCGCCGCCATTGCCCCAGCCCTTCCGGAGCCACCAGAGCTTCCCCCTCTCCACCCTCTCCACCAGGAGCTTCCTCTCACTCCCGTGAACAGATCCCCCTACTCAATTTGGTTTGGGAGCCATCGCCGCCACAAGACCACTTCGCCACCGAAGCCTTCCTCCGCCGCAAAGCTCGCCGCCAACAGCTCTGTCCCCCTCGAGACCATAACGACTACCGGAGAGACCGCCTCGATCCCCTGAGCCCTCGGGTGACCTCCGTTTCCCGAACGGTGCCGCCGTTCACCGGCGAGCATCGCCGCAGCCCCGCCTCCTCTCGGGGCAGAGGAAGAGGAGGGAGGTCGACCAGTCAAACCTGACCAGTGGGTCCCCTGGGCCCATTGTTAGTGACACCCCACGTGTCCACGTTGCATAAGTGGAGGCGTAAAGGCACAAGTACGTCTCCTCTGTGCGAAAGCGTAATCCCGCTCGAACCGTTTTCTTTTCTGATTTTATTTTAAAAACAGATTTTGACTAGAACTTTGACTGGTTATATCTTTTTAAGGATAACTCCAAATGAATTAATTCTTTTTCCTACCTCTCTCTTCCATTGTCTAGTTTACTTTAAGATTTATTTGAAAAAATTTCAAAACAACTTTTTGTGTTGTTTTGATTGTGTGTGTTAATTGATATATATTCTTTTAAATAGGATTTTTGAAGATTTCAAGATGTTTTGGATGGACCCTTCTTTTCCATGACCTGAAGGCAAGCATTCTGAATCCCGGCATAATATTTTTGGTGTGATCGTTGATACATTTATAACACCACCGCATTTCGAAGGACTTGTTATTTCATGTGATATGATCATATGCATGAGTGCATATTAGTGATTTCCATGCTGTTGGAAATGAACACACTTGTGATGATAATCATCCTCATGTGCCTTTCATGCATGCCGGAAGGAGTCCGGGAAAACCTCTGCCTTGGGTAGGCATTAGTTTGTCGCCGGTCTCCGTCAGGACGGTCATGTCCCGTATGGCATAGTGAGGTATAATGAGCGGTGATTCTGTTGGTTGAAATATATTTGTTATGCATGTCATGCAGGGAAATACTTAAACCTCCTGAGTCGACCATAGAACGACTCTTGTTCCAGTAACCCCCATACTTGTTTCGTACTACCACTCGTCTCTACAACAACTAGAGTACGGTTCAGTAATTTGTCAACCCCTTTCTAGCACACACCGTACAGAGGGGCCGGGATGAGGGTACCATGGCCATGGATTAAAGCCAGTCATCCGGTCAGGGGTCATGGGTGTTTCGGTTGTAGCCGAGGGGGTAGCTTCCCCAGTTTTGCGCGCGGTATAAATTTTGTGATCCCATGCTAATCGAGGTTGTAGCCTCCCCACTCAGAGTTTTGCTTAACAGGTGTCGTGGGTGATTCCAGACACCGGTAAGTTAAGCTGGTGTGTGCAAGTCAGGTGCGTTTTCATTTAAAAGACCGTAGACGGAATTAGTCCCGATAGACTAAAGGAATCCGTTACTCGTGGGTAAATAGTACACCCTCTGCAGAGATTAAACCTATTCGAATAGCCGTGTCCATGGTTAAGGACTACAGTCTGGGATGGGTCAAGTGTCGGTCTTAGTGTCGGTCTTCGGAGGTGAAATTGTTAAACCAGAAATAGAATTACTACTTGTGATTAGTATAATTACGATTATTATTTTTGTTGACTAACCCGTGATATTATTGTTATTATCGAGCATCCTTGGGATGGTTCTACCTCCGGGATATTCACTATGATTGTTTCTTTTAAAGCCCTTTATGTGGTGTCGCTCAGACGCCCGACTGTGGCATTTCTTTTAAAGTCCTTTATGTGGTGTCGCTCAGACGCCCGACTGTGGCATTTTTTTAAAGCCCTTTATGTGGTGTCGCTCAGACGCCCGACTGTGGCATTTCTTTTAAAGCCCTTTATGTGGTGTCGCTAAGACGCCCGACTGTGGCATTTCTTTTAAAGCCCTTTATGTGGTGTCGCTCAGACGCCCGACTGTGGCATTTCTTTTAAAGCCCTTTATGTGGTGTCGCTTAGACGCCCGACTGTGGCATTTCTTTTAAAGCCCTTTATGTGGTGTCGCTCAGACGCCCGACTGTGGCATTTCTTTTAAAAGCCCTTTATGTGGTGTCGCTTAGACACCCGACTGTGGCATTTCTTTTAAAGCCCTTTATGTGGTGTCGCTCAGACACCCGACTATGGCATTTCTTTTAAAAGCCCTTTATGTGGTGTCGCTCAGACGCCCGACTGTGGCATTGCTTGTTATTTATTTCATAAATTTTAATACTAGTATGTTATTGCATATTCATAAATAACATGCTTGCACGCATCAGAGTTTTATTTATCTGTTGTGACTGACGTCATGAGCATAAACTATTTTCAGCATACCATTGTTATCTTATACCTGTGTTCATAATATTTGCGAGTACATTCAAAGTACTCACTGGCTTGTCCCTGGCTATTGTCTTGGCCAGATTTCTTGCACGGAGAGGAGCGACGCGACGACAGCCCCGGAACCTAAGCAACGATGATAGCAGCCTCGTGAAGATAGGAGTTAACCTGGTCAGCTGTTCCTGATGGGAAATGGAGTCCCATAGACCCTGATGATCCTCAAACCGCTTCCGCCCTCTACCACTAGAAACCATTTGTTGTACTCACAGGCCAGAATGGTCTTGTACTACATGTTTTGTATTTTTGCTTGGAATTTCGGTATCAAGTTGGAGCCTCATCAGCTAACAGTAATCCTGGGGCTGATGAGCACGAGGGTCTTTTTCTGAAAATTTATACCCGAAAAACCGGCCGTGACACATTCCAAACAAATTTAAGTGGAGTTCATTTAGTTCATGTTGATACCATGGACTGGTAGGTATTTTGGAAATTCATTCAGTTCCATTCCTTGTCATCTTTTGCAGCTTCAGGTACTACAATCATGCCACTAGCTTCGTACAGTGAGCGGGAAAGGAGGGCATTTCTTGGGGAAGGTAAACGATGGGTGAGGTGTATACTAAGCTAAGGGATGCACATATTGTATGTTCTTTAACCACTATAACTCTAACACTTGGTTATGCATTTTCTTTAACCATTATAACTAATTCTTATGTTTATTGTTTAATTGACCGATCCACATGCACACCTGAAATTTTAATAATGTACTCCCTCCGTAAAGAAATATCAGAGCGCTAATGCTCTTATATTTCTTTATAGAGGGAGTACTTTTCTCTTCAGATTCATAATTTGATTGATTGTACGTTTCTTAGATATTCTCTTCTACCTTTTGTTCTTGTTTGTTTTCGTTCAATGAAGTTGGAATGATGTTGTGTTTTGTTAATTTATAGGCACTGGGACGACTTATTCGTGAGAGCTAAAGCACAACAGATGGAGAGGAAACAACAATAAGAATCATAAGCTATGAAGTATAGCCAATAAGAAACGTGAGAGCTAAAGTATTATTCTAAATTAATTGTGCCAGGTCAATGTAAGACCCATCTCCCTGGGTTCTCCATTATCATAGTATATTTAAGTTATTATTAATTGAAATTTTAGCTGTAGATGGGGCCCGACCCATTTTTTACTGAGTTGCAAGTCCACCCTCGACAAGCAACTGAGTCCGACCGCTTTTTGTCCTAGTTGGAAGTCCACGCACGGCATTCAGCTGGATGCCTGCAATGAGATTGCAGTTAGCGGTGGGAGTAGGGTTGTCGACAAGTTCCTCTCCACATTTATAAAAATTCAAGATCATTTTCCAAAATTATGAATTTTTGAAAGGAATCATGTGGTTTAATTCATGTTTCGGTTTAGAAAAATAAGCACGGTCTTTTTCCAAATGTCTGGACATTTTTTAATTGCATGAATATATATATGTTAATTTTTATGTGTTTCTGTTCTTTTTATTTGTTTTTATTTCTTTCTATTTTCCCTTATTTCTTCCTTTTTATCATTATCTTATTTCACTTTTAATTTCAGAATTTTATTTCTTAGATTTTTCTTTCGATTGTCACTTTTTTCATCCCTTACTTAAATATGTTCATAGTGTATTTTCCAAAAATGTTCACCATGCATTAAAATGTACATCACATTTTTTCCAGAAATGTTAAAAGCATTTGAAATTATGTTCACCGTGTTTTAAAATGTAGTCATCATCTCATACGAAATGTTTGTTGCATTTTGAAAACATTTCCTAATGTTTTACAAGTTTTTCATCATGTGTTTCAAAAATGGTCACCACATTTAAAAAATGTATATTGCATAGTAATAAAATGCTATGTTTTTTCTTTATAAAAATGTTCATCATGATTTTTCAAAAACTATTCACATAATCCTAAAAAAACTATTCATCTTGTTCTACAATTTATTCACCGATATAAAAATGTTCTCAAGTGCTTGTTACCATGTTAAGTCATTGAGAAAAGGAGTCAACACTAGTACATTGCTGACTCAAAATCTTGTAGCCAGCGAACATGTGTAGTACATTTGAGAAGATGTCAGTATTTCATTAAATAGCAGCAGTCAGCGACAGGGCAATACAGATTTGGCCATTAATTCTTTATAATAAAGAAACGACATAAAATTTGACGAAAGATTTCATCCAGATTAACTAGACGACAACATATTTTGACGAACTATGGTCCATTGTTGAATGATTATACTTGAACGGATGGACACGGGTTTGGATCTCAGTACAGGAACGGGAAGCCGGCATTCGTCTCCAACCCGGCAGGGATCTCCGGTGACGGAGGCATCGCAATAAGCAACTAATGTATCTCCATTTGCATCCCCATCTCGTTGTCCAACCCTGGCGGCTGAGGAATCGCTATCTGCATCTCCTCCATATCCATGCCCGTGGCGAATCCCGGCGGCGGAGGCATCTCTTGCATATCCATCCCGGCGGTGACCTGCTTTGCCGGAGGCAGCTCCATCACCATGCGCTTCTGCATATTAACCTCGGAGGTGAACCCCTAAGGCGGATGCAGCGTCTGCATCACCGTCTGCTGCTGCTGCTGCTGCTGCTACGGAACTCAAAAGTACTGCCACCGAAGATCTGGAGGTGCAGTGGTGGGGCCACCTCCACCATGCAGCTCATGTCGACATGCATCTCCTCGTGGAGATCTTGGTTGGCGCGGAATTTTCTACACATCAGCATGGCAAAGAAGGCCGCCATGTCCTCGCCCCCCATGTCCCGCACGTTCGGGTCGACCCAAGCCACTATCCGGTCTCCCGCGTCACGGTCTTTCTCTATGATCTCCTCCTTGCGCTCCATGCGCTTCTTCACCTCGACCAGCTCGGTGCGCAGCTTGTCGAACTCCTGGTGGAGCTGCTCTAGTTTCTTATCTTCGCCGGCAACTAGTGCCCTCCTCCCTCGCGCCAGCCCCCACACCCTCCCCCGGCAAGAAGCGTTCCACGATGGGGTGGAGAAAAGAGAATTCGTTGCCGCCGGGTGAGAAGGTGAGGGTGGCCACCTGGGCGCCGGTGAGGACCGCCAGACCGGTGGCCTTGCTGAAGAACACCACGAGGCGCTTCGAGAAGCAGACGTGCCGGGCATCCTCCTACCCGATCCTTCGATTGGGCGCCACCATTGCTCGCTTGCTCGGCTGGTACGCTCAGAGAAGGGCGGTACTCGAGTGTGTCTCGGGGTCGGAGAGGGTTATACATTAGTTGGGAAATAATTTCTCTTTTTCCCGGGCATATTTGCTACAGCTCAAAAAATATCGTTACGCGCCTCCGATCACCATCAACAAAGATGTCAGGAACCCGTGTAGCCCTGCCTGGTGAAAAGGGGTATATCTTGATCGCACTGCCGAATTCTCTCGTCCCTCTTACTCATCTCGCCGCACGATTTAGTCTTTGATCAAACATGCTGAATTGTTGTCTAATAAGCAAACCACATTTTTGAAACGTCAGGTGCCCATTTCGTAAATATGGGAAAGACATTTATACATTAAATTTTAAATATTTAATTTAAAAATGTCATTAACATTTAATTTCAAAGGTAAGTGTGTTACTACATCTCGATACAGGGGGTGGGTATATAGCAAGCGATAGGAGAGGAATCAGTAATATCCACATTCAAAATCCAGTTTTGCACCTAGATTTGTTGTATTCTCTGTGGAATTATGAATTCCACGCAGAGAAGTGTAACTCAGTTGATTCGACAAAATTATGAATAAAATTTGAAGAATTTCTGAAATGTAAATTAATGTTTGGATAAGTATGTATGATAAGATGAGCACATCTCTGAAATGAAGAATTTCTGAAGAGTATGTACGATAAGCATGTATACATTAAAACTAAAGCGTCAAAGGATAACTACGTACTCGTTCGCACCCAGATTGAATTGATCAGGATGTGACAACGAAATATTGTTTGGCCCACAATAGCAAGCGTTCCTAACAATGCAGTAGTTGGGAAGTAATTTATTTTTTCTCCGGCAGACATTCGATACAACCCATGAAGATATAAGAGTATATTTGATGTAATAACATCTTATAATATGCGACGGATGGATTATATACGAGCTTTCAATAAGCTTCGAAAATGACATACCTACACCACCCGGTGATACGTGTATGCGCACACCACATTAATCACCCTTATTTATATATTAGTGCGATATATTCTCAAATTAATAATTTCCTCTTTGTCTGGGTGAACACTTTCAAATATATCAACACAATATTACATTATGTTTATAAACATAGTGTAGGTTTGGCCATGTCGAAACATACCGAGGTTTATGAAGCACTTCCAGCGAGATTGCAAGATGCATCCAGATAGGTCGATGGATCATCTCGTACATGCATGATGCTTATAACAAGAGATGGATACAATATCATTTCAAGAAAGGTGCCAATCTAGTGGCTAAATTTGTTGCAATATGTCTGTTGGATCTTTTTCGTGGAAAAGCATTAACAGTTGAGGTCAAATTTTGAGATGACAGCGAAGTGCACTCGAGGGTAGGGCAGCACTATCATGCTCTGGCAAGGTAATTGAAGAGAGGATAAATAACTTTTACTATTCAACAAGAAATCTTCGTCAAACACTTTCTGGAGGAGGATACATAACTTTATACTCTCTTGTCCAACAAGCCTACCAGCAATACAAAGAATTAATATTATTCCTCCAAAAGTACTAACTCAATGAACAGTCGGATAAATGGGCATACACACGGAGAGAACCTAGTTAGAGCACCTCCAGTAGACACGCAAAAATAGTTTTACAGTGCCACTGTAGCACTTTTAGCGTGCCACGGCCAACATTGATTTTCCAGATGCCCAAAAACGCATGCCAAAAAAACACGCAGTGCAACTTATGAAGCGCGTGCAGTCCAGCGCCTCAAATTTGCAGCGTGCGATAGCGCTTTCTAGCGCATGCTCTAAATTTTTTGCGCACGCTATTTTATAGCATCTGCTGGAGCGTATCCGCGCCCAAAAAGAACGATTTTTAGTGCTCAGAATAGCTTTTACGAGTCTGTTGGGGATGCTCTTAATCATCTCTACTATTAGAGAGCAGTTCATTCCGTCGCCTTCACCTCACACATCCTCATCCCCCTTTTGTTTCATGTTGGTTTTTTTGTTAATCCCAACTGATGCTGCAAAAACAAAAAACCACCATTATGAAAAGGGGAGTTCATGCCGTCGCCTCCACCTCCCACATGGTTTTTCCCCCAGGTTCCAATCCCCGCCGCCCTTTGGTTTTCAGTTAGTTCTTTTGCTAACCCCGGCCAATTCCACACAAAAGAAAAACCAACATAAATATGACTACGATGAAAGGGGGGTTCGCTCCGTCACCTCCAACTCCCACGTTCTCCACCCCCTTTAGTTTCCTATTGGTTTTTTGTTTACCGCAACCGATGCCACACAAAGTAAAACCAGCATTATTAAAGGAGAGTTCATTCAGTCGCCTCCACCTCCCACCTGTTTTTTTACCTCCCATATTCTCCTCCCCCCTTTGATTTTGTGTCATTTTTTTGTTAACCCCAACCGAGGCCCCACAAAATAAAATATAACATAAATATATTAACTTGGATTAATCTAAACAAAATACATACTTTGCCAAAACGCCATGCTGCATTAACTCAACCAAATCAAATTAGTCTTACGAAAATCTTAACATATCAAAACTTGCCTTGCCTTCCACTACCCATAATTTCACCAAATTAAATGCTACCAAAATTGATGTAAGATATATGTCGGACAAGACCGATGTTGAACCACCAGAGTACATGCACAGGAAATTAGCTAGTCTATTCATCTATACCAATATAAAAAGACCCAAAGGGGCAGATCCAATTAATCTCGGCCATCAAATCATGTCAATCCAACGACCTAGAATCCTTCAATGTCGAGCGCTCAACACGTTTAGCGTGCAGTTAATTTCATGCCAAATATAATGCTAATCATGTAATAACATGCATATAATATCCTACTTAATATCCGCATGCACTTAATATACTTCCAAATTAACGTGCATTGCACGTACATATTGACTAGTATGTACAAGGTCCTTCAACATGATCTCCCAAACCATGAGTGCTCCAATGCTCAGAATTATAATTTTAAAAGGAATCTATTGCATGACAAAGTCTATTCAAGAAGTTTGCTTCATAGGAAAAAAATCATCTGCCTTCCAATAACTGTCAGCTTTGAAGAGACTACACTACACCTATTCCGGGACTGCCCTTCTTGGCAGAGAGATGAGCTTGTTGTTGAAACTACGGAGTACATGTTGCATATCAAAAGTAGTAGTATTATTACCTAGCCCTTCTTGGCACGGAGATGAGCTTGGCACAGAGATAGGAACCACAACAGAATTTTGTTGTGGCAAGTATTCTAGAGATTGATGACATCCAAGAAATCGGTCTATACAAGACTGTAGGGCAGCCTCGGATATTTGCAAAAATGGTTTATGCTTGAAAAGATGTTGCTTCAACAACAAGTGGATCAGTAACTCCGAAGAGCTGTTTTCTTGAGGCTCCCACTAACGTATTTGCGGACTAAATGACACCTCCATATCCTATACAGTGCCAGTGTCAAATCTCATGTCATATCCGTGTTTAACTTAATGGTATCGGGTTCACGAAGCCACCATCCATGGCCTATCAGAACAAGCACTTTCTTGTTATGGATGTATAGAAGATCAAGTTATTCTATTGTGAGTTTTATTGAGAGCACCCAATGAAGCCTGTTTTTTTCAGGCATGTGTCTACTGATTGCAGCAGTGTCAAATAGACTACATGATGGTAATAATTTCTTATCGCTGGTTATTCGTGAACAATTAATCACACAGGATATCACAAGCCAGTGTATTTAGTCGAACATCCAACAATAATCCAGCCTCCTCCCAGAAACGTCTATCAGCTGTGGATCAAAGCATTCTCCAGATCCTCCTCCCTTGCATGTGCTAATGTTTCGGATGTGTTCTTGTTTTAGATTGACCTCATCTTGTACAATTCCTTAGATCACTCACCACCAAAACACGATAACCCTACTAATGGCACTTAGCGTCTAGATCGCATACCAGATGCATGTATAAAATGCACGTATCTTGAAGGCAATGAAAGGCGGATGCTTACCTTCGCCTTTATAAAAGACTTTTAACATATTGTCAGTGCATCCATGAGCTGTCACGCATCTACCTGTATCTCAGTACATATATTGTGTCCTCTTAACCTAGTATAGTAGCTGTAGTACATAGTTCTTCCTTTCACACGTACTACAGGCACATACATTTCTTCCACACATAGCACTCACGGTTCACATACACCTCTGCCATATATAACACTCACGAATCACACTGGTTGCTCGTCCATACGGGACACAATTATTCGACAATTTCTTCCAATAATATGAATATTCGTAAACCCGGAACTAACATTTTCAATAGAAGATTAAATCTTTCATCTCACACGCTAAACATTTTTTAAATTAGCACAACACATTTTTAAATTTGTGGGGTGCCCATTTTGTAAATACGGGTCGAACATTTATACACACATACTTAAATACTCATCTAATTTCGACAAACTATTTTTTCATTTTAAAAATTTTACTAACATTTAATTTCTTTGGATCCTCCTCCATTGCTAGACAAATCTTACAGGTGCTATTGTTGTTGATGTTACGTCATTTTAGACTGGAAATGAGTTGCCACGCTCCAAAGTGTAACTCGGCAAATGTAAAATCGAATTTGGATGAGTACGTTCCATAAGATAAGATAATCTCTTACTTAAGTAAATGACATGAGAACTCTAGTAAGATTAAAATTCGTCAATGGCGCCGTACGTGATTTTATTCTCCATATATTTCTTGGTGAGGAACTTAGGGAGATTTATTCAAGCCAACGCATTCTATGGACCATCATGCAAGAGACTACTCTCTGGAAAGCTGGGGCTTGGCTACAAATTCTACGTAATACTCCCTCCGTTCCCAAATACTTGTCTTTCTAGGCATTTCAAATGGACTCAACATACGGATGTATGTAGACATATTTTAAAATGTAGATTCACTCATTTTGCGCCGTATATAGTCACTGAAGGAAATATGCCCTAGAGGCAATAATAAAGTTATTATTTATTTCCTCATATCATGATAAATGTTTATTATTCATGCTAGAATTGTATTAACCGGAAACATGATACATGTGTGAATACATAGACAAAACTATAGTCACTAGTATGCCTCTACTTGACTAGCTCATTGATCAAAGATGGTTATGTTTCCTGACCATAGACATGTGTTGTCATTTGATTAGTGGGATCACATCATTAGGAGAATGATGTGATTCACATGACCCATTCTGTTAGCCTAGCACTTGATCGTTTAGTATACTACTATTGCTTTCTTCATGACATACACAAAGTTCCTGCAACTATGAGATTATGCAACTCCCGTTTACCGGAAGAACACTTTGTGTGCTACCAAACGTCACAACGTAACTGGGTGATTATAAAGGTGCTCTACAGGTGTTTCCGAAGGTACATGTTGGGTTGGCATAATTCGAGATTAGGATTTGTCACTCCGATTGTCGGAGAGGTATCTCTGGGCCCTCTCGGTAATACTCATCACCTAAGCCTTGCAAGCATGTAACTAATGAGTTAGTTACAGAACGAGTAAAGAGACTTGCCGGTAATGAGATTGAACTAGGTATTGGATACCGACGATCAAATCTCGGGCAAGTAACATACCGATGACGAAGGGAACAAAGTTTGTTGTTATGCGGTTTGACCGATAAAGATCTTCGTAGAATATGTAGGAACCAATATGTTCATCTAGGTCCCGCTATTGGTTATTTACCGAGAATGGTTTTAGGTCATGTCTACATAGTTCTCGAACCCGTAGGGTCCGCACGCTTAACGTTTCGATGACAGTTTTATTATGAGTTTATAAGTTTTGATGTATCGAAGTTTGTTCGGAGTCCCGGATGTGATCACGGACATGACGAGGAGTCTCGGAATGGTCGAGACATAAAGATTGATATATTGGAAGCCTATATTTGGACATCGGAATGGTTCCGGGTGAAATCGGCATTTTACCGGAGTACCGGGAGGTTACCGGAACCCCTCGGGAGGTTAATGGGCCTACATGGGCCAAGAGGGAGAAGAGGAAGGAGCAAGGAGGGGGCCGCGCGCCCCTCCACCTCCTAGTCCGAATAGGACAAGGGAAGGGGGGCGGCGCCCCCCCTTTCCTTCCCCTCCTCCCCTCTTTCCTATTTCTCTCCTACTCCAACTTGGAAAAGGGGAGTCCTACTCCCGGTGGGAGTAGGACACCCCCCTTGGTGCGCCCCCTTAGGCCGGCGGCCTCCTCCTCCCTGGCTCCTTTATATACGGGGGCGGGGGGCACCCCATAGACACACAAGTTGATCTACGGATCGTTCCTTAGCCGTGTGCGGTGCCCCCTTCCACCATATTCCACCTCGGTCATATCGTCGTGAAGCTTAGGCGAAGCCCTGCGCCGGTAGAACATCAAGATCGTCACCACGCCGTCGTGCTGACGGAACTCTCCCTCGACACTCGGCTGGATCGGAGTTCGAGGGACGTCATCGAGCTGAACGTGTGTTGAACTCGGAGGCTCCGTACGTTCGGTGCTTGGATCGGTCGGATCGTGAAGACGTACGACTACATCAACCGTGTTGTGCTAACGCTTCCGCTTACGGTCTACGAGGGTACGTGGACGAACACTCTCCCCTCTCATTGCTATATCATCACCATGATCTTGCGTGCGCGTAGGAAATTTTTTGAAATTACTACGTTCCCCAACAGTGGCATCAGAGCCTATGTTTTATGCGTTGATGTTATATGCACGAGTAGAACACAAGTGAGTTGTGGACGATATAAGTCATACTGCCTACCAGCATGTCATACTTTGGTTCAGCGGTATTGTGAGATGAAGCGGCCCGGACCGACATTACGCATACGCTTACGCGAGACTGGTTTCACCGTTACGAGCACTCGTGCTTAAAGGTGGCTGGCGGGTGTCTGTCTCTCTCACTTTAGTTGAACCGAGTGTGGCTACGCCCGGTCCTTGTGAAGGTTAAAACGGAGTCTATTTGACAAACTATCGTTGTGGTTTTGATGCGTAGGTAAGAACGGTTCTTGCTAAGCCCGTAGCAGCCACGTAAAATTTGCAACAACCAAGTAGAGGACGTCTAACTTGTTTTTGCAGGGCATGTTGTGATGTGATATGGTCAAGACGTGATCCTATATTTTATTGTATGAGATGATCATGTTTTGTAACCGAAGTTATCGGCAACTGGCAGGAGCCATATGGTTGTCGCTTTATTGTATGAAATGCAAACGCCCTGTAATTGCTTTACTTTATCACTAAGCGGTAGCGATAGTCGTAGAAGCAATAGATGGCGTAAACGACAACGATGCTACGATGGAGATCAAGGTGTCGCGCCGGTGACGATGGTGATCACGATGGTGCTTCGGAGATGGAGATCACAAGCACAAGATGATGATGGCCATATCATATCACTTATATTGATTGCATGTGATGTTTATCCTTTATGCATCTTATCTTGCTTTGATTGACGGTAGCATTTTAAGATGATCTCTCACTAAAATTATCAAGTAGTGTTCTCCCTGAGTATGCACGGTTGCCAAAGTTCGTCGTGCCGAGACACCACGTGATGATCGGGTGTGATAAGCTCTACGTCCATCTACAACGGGTGCAAGCCAGTTTTGCACACGCAGAATACTCAGGTTAAACTTGACGAGCCTAGCATATGCAGATATGGCCTCGGAACACGGAGACCGAAAGGTCGAGCGTGAATCATATAGTAGATATGATCAACATAATGATGTTCACCATTGAAAACTATTCCATCTCACGTGATGATCGGTTATGGTTTAGTTGATTTGGATCACGTAATCACTTAGATGACTAGAGAGATGTCTGTCTAAGTGGGAGTTCTTAAGTAATATGATTAATTGAACTTAAATTTATCATGAACTTAGTACCTGATAGTATCTTGCTTGTCTATGTTTGTTTGTAGATAGATGGCTCGTGCTGTTGTTCCGTTGAATTTTAATGCGTTCCTTGAGAAAGCAAAGTTGAAAGATGATGGTAGTAATTACACGGACTTGGTCCGTAACCTGAGGATTATCCTCATTGCTGCACAGAAGAGTTACGTCCTGGAAGCACCGCTGGGTGCCAGGCCTGCTGCTGATGCAACTGACGACGTTAAGAACGTCTGGCAGAGCAAAGCTGATGACTACTCTATAGTTCAGTGTGCCATGCTTTACGGCTTAGAACCGGGTCTTCAACGACGTTTTGAACGTCATGGAGCATATGAGATGTTCCAGGAGTTGAAGTTAATATTTCAAGCAAATGCCCGGATTGAGAGATATGAAGTCTCCAATAAGTTCTATAGCTGCAAGATGGAGGAGAATAGTTCTGTCAGTGAACATATACTCAGAATGTCTGGGTATAACAATCACTTGATTCAACTGGGAGTTAATCTTCCTGATGATAGTGTCATTGACAGAATTCTTCAATCACTGCCACCAAGCTACAAGAGCTTCGTGATGAACTATAATATGCAAGGGATGAACAAGACTATTCCCGAGCTCTTCGCGATGCTGAAAGCCGCGGAGGTAGAAATCAAGAAGGAGCATCAAGTGTTGATGGTCAACAAGACCACTAGTTTCAAGAAGAAGGGCAAAGGGAAGAAGAAGGGGAACTTCAAAAAGAACGGCAAGCAAGTTGCTGCTCAAGAGAAGAAACCCAAGTCTGGACCTAAGCCTGAAACTGAGTGCTTCTACTGCAAGCAGACTGGTCACTGGAAGCGGAACTGCCCCAAGTATTTGGCGGATAAGAAGGATGGCAAAGTGAACAAAGGTATATGTGATATACATGTTATTGATGTGTACCTAACTAGAGCTCGTAGTAGCACCTGGGTATTTGATACTGGTTCTGTTGCTAATATTTGCAACTCGAAACAGGGACTACGGAATAAGCGAGCACTGGCCAAGGACGAGGTGACGATGCGCGTGGGAAACGGTTCCAAAGTCGATGTGATCGCGGTCGGCACGCTACCTCTACATCTACCATCGGGATTAGTTTTAGACCTGAATAATTGTTATTTGGTGCCTGCGTTGAGCATGAACATTATATCTGGATCTTGTTTGATGCGAGACGGTTATTCATTTAAATCAGAGAATAATGGTTGTTCTATTTATATGAGTAATATCTTTTATGGTCATGCGCCCTTGAAGAGTGGTCTATTTTTATTGAATCTCGATAGTAGTGATACACATATTCATAATGTTGAAGCCAAAAGATGCAGAGTTGATAATGATAGTGCAACTTATTTGTGGCACTGCCGTTTAGGTCATATCGGTGTAAAACGCATGAAGAAACTCCATACTGATGGACTTCTGGAATCACTTGATTATGAATCACTTGGTACTTGCGAACCGTGCCTCATGGGCAAGATGACTAAAACACCGTTCTCCGGAACTATGGAGAGAGCAACAGATTTGTTGGAAATCATACATACAGATGTATGTGGTCCGATGAATGTTGAGGCTCGTGGCGGATATCGTTATTTTCTCACCTTCACAGATGATTTGAGCAGATATGGGTATATCTACTTAATGAAGCACAAGTCTGAAACATTTGAAAAGTTCAAAGAATTTCAGAGTGAAGTAGAAAATCATCGTAACAAGAAAAATAAAGTTTCTACGATCTGATCGTGGAGGAGAATATTTGAGTTACGAGTTTGGTTTACATTTGAAACAATGCGGAATAGTTTCGCAACTCACGCCACCTGGAACACCACAACGAAATGGTGTGTCCGAACGTCGTAATCGTACTTTACTCGATATGGTGCGATCTATGATGTCTCTTACCGATTTACCGCTATCGTTTTGGGGTTATGCTTTAGAGACGGCCGCATTCACGTTAAATAGGGCACCATCAAAATCCGTTGAGACGACGCCTTATGAACTGTGGTTTGGCAAGAAACCAAAGTTGTCGTTTCTTAAAGTTTGGGGCTGTGATGCTTATGTGAAGAAACTTCAACCAGATAAGCTCGAACCCAAATCGGAGAAATGTGTCTTCATAGGATACCCAAAAGAGACTGTTGGGTACACCTTCTATCACAGATCCGAAGGCAAAGACATTCGTTGCTAAGAATGGATCCTTTCTAGAGAAGGAATTTCTCTCGAAAGAAGTGAGTGGGAGGAAAGTAGAACTTGATGAGATAACTGTATCTACTCCCTTATTGGAAGGTAGTTCATCACGAGAACCGGTTCCCGTGACAACTACACCAATTAGTGAGGAAGCTAATGATATTGATCATGAAACTTCAGATCAAGTTTCTGCTGAACCTCGTAGGTCTACCAGAGTAAGATCCGCACCAGAGTGGTACGGTAATCCTATTCTGGAAGTCATGTTACTTGACCATGATGAACCTACGAACTATGAGGAAGCGATGATGAGCCCAGATTCCGCAAAATGGCTAGAGGCCATGAAATCTGAGATGGGATCCATGTATGAAAACAAAGTATGGACTTTGGTTGACTTGCCCGATGATCGGCAAGCCATTGAGAATAAATGGATCTTTAAGAAGAAGACTGACGCTGATGGTAATGTTACTGTCTATAAAGCTCGACTTGTTGCGAAAGGTTTTCGACAAGTTCAAGGGGTTGACTACGATGAGACTTTCTCACCCGTAGCGATGCTTAAGTCTGTCCGAATCATGTTGGCTATTGCTGCATTTCATGATTATGAAATTTGGCAAATGGATGTCAAGACTGCATTCTTGAATGGATTTCTAGAAGAAGAGTTGTATATGATGCAGCCGGAAGGTTTTGTTGATCCAAAAGGTGCTGACAAAGTGTGCAAGCTCCAGCGTTCCATTTATGGACTGGTGCAAGCATCTCGGAGTTGGAATAAACGCTTTGATAGTGTGATCAAAGCATATGGTTTTATACAGACTTTTGGAGAAGCCTGTATTTACAAGAAAGTGAGTGGGAGCTCTGTAGCATTTCTAGTTTTATATGTTGATGACATATTATTAATTGGAAATGATATAGAATTTCTGGATAGCATAAAGGGATACTTGAATAAAAGTTTTTCAATGAAAGACCTCGGTGAAGCTGCTTACATATTGGGCATCAAGATCTATAGAGATAGATCAAGACGCTTAATAGGACTTTCACAAAGCACATACCTTGACAAGATTTTGAAAAAGTTCAAAATGGATCAGGCAAAGAAAGGATTCTTGCCTGTGCTACAAGGTGTGAAGTTGAGTCAAACTCAATGCCCGACCACAGCAGAAGATAGAGAGAAAATGAAAAATGTTCCCTATGCTTCAGCCATAGGCTCTATCATGTATGCAATGCTGTGTACCAGACCTGACGTATGCTTAGCAATAAGCTTGGCAGGAAGGTACCAAAGTAATCCAGGAGTGGATCACTGGACAGCGGTCAAGAACATCCTGAAATACCTGAAAAGGACTAAGGATATGTTTCTCGTATATGGAGGTGACAAAGAGCTAGTCGTAAATGGTTACGTCGATGCAAGCTTTGACACTGATCCGGACGATTCTAAATCGCAAACCGGATACGTGTTTATATTAAACGGTGGAGCTGTAAGTTGGTGCAGTTCTAAACAAAGCGTCGTGGCGGGATCTACATGTGAAGCGGAGTACATAGCTGCTTCTGAAGCAGCAAATGAAGGAGTCTGGATGAAGGAGTTCATTTCCGATCTAGGTGTCATACCTAGTGCATCGGGACCAATGAAGATCTTCTGTGACAATACTGGTGCAATTGCTTTGGCAAAGGAATCCAGATTTCACAAGAGGACCAAGCACATCAAGAGACGCTTCAATTCCATTCGGGACCAAGTCCAAGTGGGAGACATAGAGATTTGCAAGATACATACGGATCTGAATGTTGCAGACCCGTTGACTAAGCCTCTCTCACGAGCAAAACATGATCAGCACCAAGACTCCATGGGTGTTAGAATCATTACTATGTAATCTAGATTATTGACTCTAGTGCAAGTGGGGGACTGAAGGAAATATGCAATAGAGGCAATAATAAAGTTATTATTTATTTCCTCATATCATGATAAATGTTTATTATTCATGCTAGAATTGTATTAACCGGAAACATGATACATGTGTGAATACATAGACAAAACTATAGTCACTAGTATGCCTCTACTTGACTAGCTCATTGATCAAAGATGGTTATGTTTCCTGACCATAGACATGTGTTGTCATTTGATTAGTGGGATCACATCATTAGGAGAATGATGTGATTGACATGACCCATTCTGTTAGCCTAGCACTTGATCGTTTAGTATACTGCTATTGCTTTCTTCATGACTTATACAAAGTTCCTGCAACTATGAGATTGTGCAACTCCCGTTTACCGGAAGAACACTTTGTGTGCTACCAAACGTCACAACGTAACTGGGTGATTATAAAGGTGCTCTACAGGTGTTTCCGAAGGTACATGTTGGGTTGGCATAATTCGAGATTAGGATTTGTCACTCCGATTGTCGGAGAGGTATCTCTGGGCCCTCTCGGTAATACTCATCACCTAAGCCTTGCAAGCATGTAACTAATGAGTTAGTTATGAGATGACGTATTACAGAACGAGTAAAGAGACTTGCCGGTAACGAGATTGAACTAGGTATTGGATACCGACGATCAAATCTCGGGCAAGTAACATACCGATGACAAAGGGAACAAAGTATGTTGTTATGCGGTTTGACCGATAAAGATCTTCGTAGAATATGTAGGAACCAATATGGTCATCCAGGTCCCGCTATTGGTTATTGACCGAGAATGGTTTTAGGTCATGTCTACATAGTTCTCGAACCCGTAGGGTCCGCACGCTTAACGTTTCGATGACAGTTTTATTATGAGTTTATAAGTTTTGATGTACCGAAGTTTGTTCGGAGTCCCGAATGTGATCACGGACATGACGAGGAGTCTCGGAATGGTCGAGACATAAATATTGATATATTGGAAGCCTATATTTGGACATCGGAATGGTTCCGGGTGAAATCGGCATTTTACCGGAGTACCGGGAGGTTACCGGAACAACCCGGGAGGTTAATGGGCCTACATGGGCCAAGAGGGAGAAGAGGAAGGAGCAAGGAGGGGGCCGCGCTCCCCTCCCCCTCCTAGTCTGAATATGACAAGGGAAGGGGGGCGGCGCCCCCCCTTTCCTTCCCCTCCTCCCCTCTTTCCTCCTTCTCTCCTACTCCAACTTGGAAAAGGTGGGAGTAGGACTCCGCCCTTGGCGCGCCCCCTTAGGCCGGCGGCCTCCTCCCCCCTGGCTCCTTTATATATGGGGGCGGGGGGCACCCCATAGACACACAAGTTGATCTACGGATCGTTCCTTAGCCGTGTGCGGTGCCCCCTTCCACCGTATTCCACCTCGGTCATATCGTCGCGAAGCTTAGGCGAAGCCCTGCGCCGGTAGAACATCAAAATCGTCAACACGCCGTCGTGCTGACAGAACTCTCCCTCGACACTCGGCTGGATCGGAGTTCGAGGGACGTCATCGAGCTGAACGTGTGCTGAACTCGGAGGCTCCGTACGTTCGGTGTTTGGATCGGTTGGATCGTGAAGACGTACGACTACATCAACCGCGTTGTGCTAACGATTCCGCTTACGGTCTACGAGGGTACGTGGACGAACACTCTCCCCTCTCGTTGCTATATCATCACCATGATCTTGCGTGCGCGTAGGAAAATTATTGAAATTACTACGTTCCCCAACAGTCACTTGTTGAAATCTCTAGAAAGACAAGTATTTAGGAACGGAGGGAGTAGGTAATATAAATGTATTCTTACCACATATGACCTCGGGTGTCCAAAGCACATAGTACGTGTATATTATGAAAAGTAGTAATACGGGGACCTAGCTCACCTATTTCTACTAAGACAGGAGCTACACCATAACGACTGTTGATTACCTACCTCAGGGCAACTGGTCTAAAGATTGCAGGACAGCCTCCGATCTTCGTAAAAATGACATTGCTTCAGCAGTAAATGGATCAGTAACTCCAAAGAGCAGTTTGCTCCATGCTTCCATTAATCTACCTGAAGAGCGGACAACACCTCCATCTCCTCCGGTGCCAGTCCCAAAGCTGATAGTATCCATGATTGACTTTATGAGACCAGTTTCTCGAGGCCGCCATCAATGACCTGGTAGCACAGACACTTTTTTGTGAGAGATGCAAAGAAGGTCAAGTGCTTCTTTTGTGGGTTTGATTGATTTCACCCGATCAAACACGGTAACCTTAGTAATGACACTTCGATTTCAAATGGCACACCATATGCATATTGGTCTCAAACGCATGGATCTTGAAGCCAGTTGATGGCAGATGCTTACATTCTCCTTTAAAAAAGACATTTGTCATATCCATGAGTTGTCACGCGTCTAAGTGTATCTCCGTACTTATGTATTTTGCCCTTTAAGCCTTGTATGGCAGCTGCAGTACATAGTTTTTCGCTTCACCAAATGAAGAGAAGACAACATGGACGTAGATCGCTCATTTATTTCGTTGTCGCAGTTATGCATTCTAAATAAATCGTGCAAGATCCATTGAAGATCCATCTACTTTTTCCAAGACCTAATCATTAGTTGGTTCCATTATCTTAGTATCAATTAAATTGATGGCATTGTAATCCTTTTTCTATCGATAGCACCTTTGCAGAAAATTAGTGAATGAAATACTACTCAGCCTTTTCTTTGGTTCCCTTCATGCTTCCAACATAAAAAAGATCCACTCGTATGTGTTAGTTGTTCGAAAATCCTATGACATGAGCGACTCCAACAGCTTATGGCATGGAGGAGAGAGTACTCAATAAGTTTGTATCTTTTATGTTTCGCATAAAAAATGAGATGAACGTTTCTTGAATTTTGGTTCTTGATTTTCCATGTTCTAGATCTCTTTTTTCTATCTCTGCAAAGCGTCGTTCATGCTTCGGAGATCCGATTTTAATGTTCTAGATCGTTTTTGTTTCTGAATCTTTCATGGCTCATCAATTTCGATAATATTTATGTTTGGGATCTAAACAATTGGTTCAATGGTTCTGTATGATGAGAAAGTTGTGTTTGCCCTCGTTCCTTTTCCTTTTTGTTCAAATCGTGAGGCTGATTGGGAAGGTGAGCTACTCTGTTCTTGGATTCCATCGAATGATGTGCATATGCATTTTGAACTTTGATAGATTTGGTTATCAATTCTTGACAGAGGCTGATTTGCAAAGTTTTTATAACTTGAAAAAATCATGCTCAAGTTCATGACTTATAGTAATCACAGTTTTAAATAGCTGGCTATAGCCGCTATAGCCTTTTCAGCAGGGTGCCACTAAATGTCCGCCTTCACAAATAGCCCGCCGTAGCTGATTTGGTGGCCCTCCGCTATTTACCATAGCCTGCTATTTAAAACATTGATAGTAACTCAGATCTTACAATTTTTTCCTGCTCAACTTCAAACTTTTTATTTATGCAGATGTAAATTTTTCAGCCACAAATTACTGATATTAGCTGTTCGCATCTTCCTCTTTTCTCATGCTCGGGTTATTGATTTTTAGTTGTTCCGATGTTGCAATTTTTTCAAGCTTAAATTCAACTTTTTTAGTTGTTAAGATCTTGCTATCTTTCGTTGGTGCATGTGTTAATAAAGTAAGGATTTAGATAACATCATATGTTCAGAGTTCAGTTCTTTTCTTATCTGAAACTAACATATTTTTCAAAGGGCATGATGGATGTTGCAGGTTCATTGATGACAGCCAAGGGTTCATGCTCGGAAACGACTACATCTTGCTCCATGTTGTCGGCTCAGCTAAAGTCCTTAATCATGAGGAGATGGGACACGTCGATTGTTAGAGTACACTTGACAGGTGCATTTTGTGAAATTCTAGCCAAAAGATTGATAGCATGCTTGCCTGCTTGTTCTTTTCAGTTCAAATAAATGTTCCTTTTCGTATTGACTCCAAAGTAGCTAGTGGATATCAAGTGAAAGGTTGTTGATTGTCCCAAAGTTCTTTCCTCTACAAAAGAGTGTAATCTTAACCAATGATTGTTTCCAACATGCAAGGACGTGACCACAAAAATTTATATATCTTAATCTCATATGCTATGAAGCTTTTCAAGTGCAGTTACCAAGCACCGCTTTTATTTAAGGAAGAAGTTGCTGATTTTTTTTATTTAAATAGTTGATACCTAACTAGGTGAACGAGAAAATTTCTTTTCCATATTCGTGCATGTTTGCTAGTACTATTTGGTTGAACTGCTGCAATTTGCGTACTAACAAGTTTTCACTTTCCCGATGTGGGCGTAGAAGTGATCGACGCTGACTAGCACGGCCCGGTGGCGTTGTGCTCTTCAACCACTCGGAGACGGAATTCGCTGTGAAGCCTGGTTGCCACGTCGCATAGATGATTGATACGTCTCCAAAGTATCTTTAATTTATTATCTGTTTTGAATGATTACGGGCCTTATTATACACTTTTATATTACTTTTGGGACTAACCTATTAACCGGAGGCCTAGCCCATATTGTTGTTTTATTGCCTGTTTTAGTATTTTGAGGAAAAGGAATATCAAACGGAGTCCAAATGGAATGAAACCTTCGGTAGCGTGATTTTTGGAAGAATATGATCCTGGAGACTTGGAGTTCACGTCAGAAGATCCTCGAGGAGGCCAGGAGATAGGGGTCGCCCCCCCCCCCTCCCTACTGGGCGCGCCCCCTGTCTCGTGGGCCGCTCGAGCACCTCCCGATCGACTTCTTTCGCCTATATAGTCTCACATACCCTAAAAACATCCAGGGAGAAGATAGATCGGGAGTTCCGCCGCCGCAAGCCTTTGTAGCCACCAAAAAACCTCTCGGGAGCCCGTTCCGACACCCTGCCGGAGGGGGAATCCATCACCGGTGGCCATCTTCATCATCCCGGCGCTATCCATGACGAGCAGGGAGTAGTTCACCCTCGGGGCTGAGGGTATGTACCAGTAGCTATGTGTTTGATCTCTCTCTCTCTCTCGTGTTCTCTCTATGGCACGATCTTGATGTATCGCGAGCTTTGCTATTATAGTTGGATCTTATGATGTTTCTCCCCCTCTACTCTCTTGTGATGAATTGAGTTTCCTGTTGAAGTTATCTTATCGGATTGAGTCTTTGATTTGAGAACACTTGATGTATGTCTTGCCGTGTTTATCTGTCGTGACAATGGGATATCACGTGCCACTTGATGTATGTTTTGTTGACCAACTTGCGGGTTCCGCGCATGAACCTATGCATAGGGGTTGGCACACGTTTTCTTGACTGTCCGGTACAAACTTTGGGGCACTCTTTGAAGTACTTTGTGTTGGTTAGATGAATCTGAGATTGTGTGATGCTTATCGTATAATCATGCCCACGGATACTTGAGGTGACAATGGAGTATCTAGGTGACATTAGGGTTTTGGTTGATTTGTGTCTTAAGGTGTTATTCTAGTACGAACTCTTGAATTGATCGATCCGAAAGAATAACTTTGAGGTGGTTTCATACCCTACCATAATCTCTTCGTTTGTTCTCTGCTATTAGTGGCTTTGGAGTGACTCTTTGTTGCATGTTGGGGGATTGTTATATGATCTATCTATGTTATTATTGTAGAGAGAACTTGCACTAGTGAAAGTATGAACTCTATGTCTTGTTTCCTACCATTGCAATACCGTTTACGCTCACTTTTATCATTAGTTACCTTGTTGTTTTTATTATTTCAGATTACAAAAACCTATATCTATCATCCATATTGCACTTGTATCACCATCTCTTCGCCGAACTAGTGCACCTATACAATTTACCATTGTATTGGGTGTGTTGGGGACACAAGAGACTCTTTGTTATTTGGTTGCAGGGTTGTTTGAGAGAGACCATCTTCATCCTACGCCTCCCACGGATTGATAAACCTTAGGTCATCCACTTGAGTGAAATTTGCTACTGTCCTACAAACCTGTGCACTTGCAGGCCCAACAACGTCTACAGGAAGAAGGTTGTGTAGTAGACACAAATGATCGTCCAGGTGATTTCGATGCCGGAGGTCGCCGAGGTGGAGGAACTTGACGCCACCGTCCGGGGGAGGGAGGATTCGAGTCCACCAATGTATGAACTCCGAGCATAGGTAGATACATCTAGAGAATTGGTCTGTTCAGGTTGGTGGTAGACCACTAGGGAAGGTACCCACCTTACGATGATGGTTGTGTGTGTCTGATGTTAAATGGAATCTTGAGATGGTTCTGTGACATGTTAAATGGAATATTGAGATGGTTCAGTGACATTCGTTTGTTTTGCATTGGACGTATTACTATTCATGAATACTACATCTAATTTTTATTTTTTTTAATTCCAAAACTGTTAGTAGTAGCGTGGGGAGGAAACTGAGCGCTACTAGTATATAGGATACTAGTAGCGTTGGTTATTTACCCATGCTACTTCATTAGTAGCAGCGCGTGTACGTAATAGCAGTAGCGTGGGTGGCACACACTACTACTAACAAAGTTAGTTCTAGTGAGGGTTTAACCCACACTACTACTGACTATTATCTGTAGCGCGATACTAGTAGCACCGGGTACCCGCGCTACTAGTACCCATTTTACCCGCGCTGCTAGTTGCCTTTTTCCTAGTAGTGTTGCATTCATCTTGATATAGATAATATGAACACCATTCACATCTCGGGACAACAAAGTTAGATTCTGGCGCAAATTCAATTCCTTTTTATATGAAGTTGCTGGCAAGTACAATGATGTGTGATGGTGAAGGACGGAAAGGATCGTGGTATGTCTCCCATATTGCAAAAAAAAATATCTCTCATAGTATTCTTCAGTTTTCGCTATTCCAGTCCTTCTCATCCCTTGATTCTCTCAACAAAGATTTTTTGGAATTTTAGGGAAAATGTAAATATTTATTTCTTATACGTGATTCTTTTTTTCATTTCACCGTATTTTATAAATACCATATCATACCTGATCCATATGCTCGATGTCTTCTCATAATACTCCAATTCACTATCTCGCTTTCCAACGTAAATCAATGTAACTATCATTTAGTGTTGCCGAGATTTGTGAAATGTTCTCTCACTCACCCTCGTCATAACTTGTTATTCTCTGGTGGTGCACATGTCATTGTTTTCTCTAACAGTATTATGTCTAGAGAATGTTATCCTATTTAATTTTTCTGCATTAGTCAATAATATGCAACAAAAATTATAGGAGAAACATTGTAGCCAGAATGTGTAGCTTGATAAAACACAATCAGATTTATGAAAAAAATCAATATATCAAACTTTATATATATGAGTGAATCATTTTATTTATCCACATCATAAAAGATTTATCTAGGATGTATTTTACAAAAGATAAAAAAAACTCATATTCTCGATCGACATGATAAAACTGCATATACAATTATTATCACAAATTGACAAATTTCTTGGATCTTTTATGTTTATGATTGGTTGGCGATCTTTGCATCTGTCCCTCTGACAATTTTGTTGATTTTTGTGGCTGTTTCGCTCTGTAGTTTGCGAATGGTTTTTATATAGCATTTTTTCCTTGGGTAATGTTGCCTTCCTATTACTGTTGGCCTTGCGGAGTTTCTATAAACCTCATGCAAAATTATGTACTCCCTCTGTTCCTTTTTACTCTGAATATTAGCTTGTCTCAAGTCAAACTCTTTAATATTTGACTAACTTTTACATGAAAAAAATAAATACAAAATTGACATCATTAGATCCATAGTGGAATAAATTTCGCATATTATATTAATTTGGTATCGTGGATCTTGATATTTTTCCTACAAATATATTCAAGCTTTACAAATTTTTGGCCTCAGACAAATATAATAAATGGAGTAGAAACAACCGAGGGAGAACATATATGCCTATGAAAAAGTATTTCCCTTTTTTACCGGTAGGCTTTTCCTTGTCTATATGTGCCTCATAGATGCATACCCAAATGGCTAATTTATCGATGCCTATGTACGCGACCCTTTTTGTGTGTGACCGTTGCTCACTGATTAAAGTCATGAATACCTTTTTTTCCCTTTTAATCTCAACCTTTATAATATTATTTTTTTGAAATTATCTCAACCTTTATATTAGAATCAAGAGATCGTGTATTTTTAAGGCACATCAATTTTTATTATATTTTATTTAGAATTAGTGACATATATTCCTCTTGATATTTAGATTTATGCATCAGTTCTTGCGTTTTTGTTTATAAACATTTAGTGGTACTTAGTTTGTAATCATTGCATACTGACGTAATTTTCGAATCTTTTAAATCTCAGCCATGAAAAATTCTGATAAACGGTGTCAAAATTCTGATAAACTCAAATGCCTAATTTCTCGATGCCTATGTATGCGATCTTTTTTGTGTGTGACTGTTGCTCACTGATTAAAGTCATGAATACCTTTTTTAATCTTTTAATCTCAACCTTTATATTAGAATCAAGAGATCGTGTATTTTTAAGGCACGTCGATTTTGATTATATTTTGTTTAGAATTAGTGACATATATTCCTCTTGATATTTAGATTTATACATCAGTTCTTCGTTTTTGTTTATAAACATTTAGTTGTAATCATTGCATGCTGACACCTCAGTCTATCTTTTCTTGAAGACCCGTACTTTTATTTGTTTTTCAAATATCTCCATTTATTTGTATGTTCCCAGCCATTTTTGTTTCTCATACTCCTGATCCTAATCTATCGGGCAAAATATTGTGCTTAATAAACGAACATGTCTATTGAAGTATATAGTACTCTCCTAGTTGACTTTCATACGTGCAAGTATCTCTGGCCTGTATAATTTTTTAGGCATGAGCTTTCTTGGACGTTTGGCACTCTTGGTTCATGGCCCGATGCCAAGATGGGTGTGTTATTTGCTGCCATGCTACAGGCGAGAGTCCAGGTGTAGTTCATGTTGCATGTTGGTCTCTTTTTAAAAAAAAATTGCACGTGTATTGTGTACGAATTTTGAATTTACTAACCACATGTCCCATGCGGTTTTTGCATGTTTAATTTTGTTTGCATATACATATGTCATATGGATGTACCTCCTCTGATGTGACTTGTTTGTACCAAATATAGTCGTATGTAATTTTCAAATCTTTTAAATCTCAGCCATTAAAAATTCTGATAAACGGTGTCAAAATTGTAGATTATGTGAATGCATGGGATGGCTCGTTTGTCCCTTATTTTAGTAATAGTATATACAGTAATTAATAAATAGATGTATCCAGCACAGATCGACCTTTGTATTTCATTCATATCGGTGCAATACAGATTACAACCCATTAATGCATGATAAGGAAAGGAAATGGCCAAATAAAAATATTGACGAAATTTTTAATTTCGTCCACACCAAAGATTGACGCGACGACTTCATTTCAAATAAAACAAAAAATTAACGCGAAGACTTAAGTAGAAGATGCATATGTAAACTAGGCATGAAACTAGTGTCTATATGCATGCCTGCATCCACTGGACTCGGGCTCTGACTGGGTTTGGATCTCAGTACGGGAAGCCGGCGTTCGGTTGATCGAGCCCCTGCTGCACCGTCTCCATCCCGGCAGTGAACTCCGGACGCGGCAGCATCACATCAAGCCATTGATCTATCTCCTTGTCTAGCCCTGCCTCGAACCCCGGCGGCTTAGGCATCGTCATCTGCATCTGCTCCAGATCCATCCCGGCGGCGGAGGCATCTCCTGCACATCCATCCCGGCGGCGACCACGTGAGACGGAGGGGGCGCCGGCATCACCATCTGCTGCATATCCATCCCGGCCTCGAACCCCTGCTCCTGTGGCGGAGGCACCCGAAACTGGAACTCCATCCCGTCGTTGGCGGTGCCGCTGCTGCTACCGAACTCGAAGGTGCTGCCACCGAAGATCTGAGGCGGCAGCGGCGGCGGGGCCACCTCCGCCATGCGGCTCATGTGGGCGTGCATCGCCTCGAGGAGAACCTGGTTGGCGCGATCGGAGACGGCGTCCTTCATCTGCATCAGCGCGGCGAAGAAGGCCGCCATGTCCTCGTCTCCCATGTCGCGCGCCTTGTGGTCGAACCAAGCCGCTATCTGGTCCCCCGCAGAGCGCTCTTTCGCCATGGCCTTGTCCGTGCGCTTGGTCCGCTTCTTCAACTCGGTCAGCTCCGTGCGCAGCTCGTCGAGCTCCTGGTGCAGCTTCTCGAGCTTCTTGTCTTCGCCGGCAGCGCCCTCCCCCGCCAGCAAGCGGTGGTCGGCAGCGCCCTCCTCCTTCGCGCCAGCCCCCGCAGCCTCCCCCGCCAGGAAGCGTTCTACGACGGAGTCGACGGAGGGGTGGCCGAAGGAGAAGGCCCTGCCGTGGGGAGAGAAGGCGAGGGCGGCCACCTGGGCGCCGGTCAGGACCGCCAGATCCGTGGCCTTGTTGAAGAACCCCTGGCGGCGCTTGGAGTAGCAGACGAACCGGGCATCCTCCTGCTCGATCCGGCGGATGACGATCTTCTTCCGGCCGCTGCCACCTCTCCGGTTGGGCGCCGCCATTGCTCGCTCGCTCGCTTGGTGTATAGGCTCAGAGAAGGGAGGTAGAGGAGTGGCTGTGGGTGTGGCTTTGGTGTGGCTACGTCTCGGGGTCAGGGGGTTTATATAGCAAGCGTCCGGAGAGGAATCCCTTCTTCGCTGGGCAGGTATGTGCTGAGCTGTATACATTAAACTCACGCGTCAAAGGATAACTACGTACACCGTATTATTTAGAAACTATTCCTTCGCACCCCAAAAGAAGGCGGTCCTTTATTTTCCTTTTCTTTTTTTGGTATGCAATTTGGTATGCGCTAAGCTGAATCGATCGGGACGTGACAACAAAATATTGTTGGACGCACAAAAGCAAGTGCTCTTTCCTTTTCTTCTTTGAGGATTAAAAGCAAGTGTTCGTCCGTCCGGAATTACTTGTCATAGACAAGGATGTGTCTACATGTATTTTAGGTCTAGATACATACCTTTCTATCCATTTTTGTGATGAGTAATTCGGGCGAAGAAAGTAGTAATTGGAAAATAATGTCTTTTTCTTGGGCACATATTTTGATATAAAACATGGAATATATATCCGTGCCTCCAATTGCCATCAAAATGTCATACCTACACCACCGGGCGGTACGATCTCGCGCGCACAACGTCAATAACCCTCATGTCTACGTCAGCATGAAATTCTCCAATTAATAATTTCATTCTTGCGCTAGCTTATGAGTTACTCCCTCCGTTCCTAAATATAAGGTGTATTAGTTTTTCAAAAAGTCAACTGTTGTCTATGTTTGACCAAGTTTACAGCAAAATATATAAAGATTTATAATACTAAATATATACAATGTAAAAATATAGTTCATGATGAATTTGGTGATAATGATTTGGTATTCTAGATATTGATATTTTTGTCTATAAACTTGGTCAAACTTAGAGAAGTTTGACTTTTTGGAAAAATAATACACCTTATATAAAGAGGGAGTACCGCCCCGTGTCACCCGCCCGTGGGCGGCCCGGACGCTTGAACCCTAGCCGCCGCCCACAACCTCCACCCTCCTCCCCTCCCCTCCCCCCCCCCCCCCCCGGCGGCGGGCGCCGCCGAGCAAAGCCCGTGCGGTGTCGGCTACGGCAGGGTCTCCATGGCCAGACCGGTGGCGGCGGCGCTGCGATGGCTCGGCCAAGAGAGAATCTTGGCGAGCAGCGAGCGGCGGATTCACTACTAGGAAAATGCTTATAGGTAGACATTTAGAAGTAGCGTTGGTTAGATACCCCTCGCTACTGCTATTTAACAGTAGCGCCGGCCAGCACCAGCGCTACAAGCGCACGTTGGCAGTAGCGCTGGATTTCACGGCCAGCGCTACTGCTAATGGGCCACACTCTCGGCCCCCCGTTGCAGCTTTAGCTATAGCGCTGGGCCCCCTCCCCCGCGCTGCCGCTAAGCCGACCTCTTCCTCCCGCGCCGGCCCGCGCACCACCCCTCTCCCCTCACACACACTCACAAGCTCACACCACCAGATCGAATCCCTCAGTCATCCCCCGATCCGGCCGCCGCCCCCGCGTCCTACTCCGGCCGCCCTCCCGCACCGGCCCTCCTCCCGCACCGGCCCTCCTCCCGCCCTGTCGTCCCCCTCCCGCACCGGCCCTCCTCCCCTGCCGGCCGCCCTCCTCCCCCCCCCCCGCATCGGCCCTCCTCCCCTAACCCCCCCCCCCCCGCACCGGCCATCCTCCCCCGCCGGTCACCCCCCCCCCTCGCCGGCCCTCCTACACCGAGAGAGGTACTCCTCCCTCCTTCCTCCTCCTCCCCCCCTCCCTAGTTATTGTTATTAGAGAGTAGTTAATTATTTTGAATCCTAGTTGAAAAAATGTAGGTTCTTAGAATAATGTAGGTGTTTTAATTGTATTTTAAGGTGTTTTAGTTAAATTTGTAGGTGTTTTAGTTAAAAATGTAGGTTCTTAGAATAATGTAGGTGTTCTTAGAATAATGTTGAATTTGTTTTAAGTGTATTTAAAAGAGTTTTAGGTGTTTTAGTTGTTTTAGGTGTAGTTAACAGAATTTTAGGTGGTTTAGTTGTTTTAGGTGTGGTTAACAGAATTTTTGTTGTTTTAGGTGTATGTAGTTAACAAAATTCTAGGTATTTTTTTAGTTAAAGCAATTGTTGTTATTTTTTTAGTTCAATCAATTTTTCTTGTTATATGCAAATTTGCAGTGGACATGTCATATTTTGAACATGTCATATTTTTCCGAGTGGCCTATGTTTTGCCAGAAATGTCGATTCATTTACGTTTTGGCAAATTTCAGGCGCTCGATTGATCCTGTTTTTAGCGAAGGTCATGCCAAATTTTGCTAAGTGTTTATTAATTTTGTTTTCATAATTAAGCAATTTGTTCTCGACGTCGACGATGCCTATCCCACATCCTCGTCGTCGACTCGGCGGAGGACTCCTGGTTGAGCCGAGGGGCCATGTCCGGGACTGGGCTCCGCCGGGCTGGTACTGGGTTGTGCTACCTTCTGGTGAGCGCAGCTTAGTGAGGAGCCAGCCCGTTGTCGACCCGGAGCTTCTTTGGTGGCGGTCACGTGGGCCTGCATCGGTGGAGAGGCTTGAGTGCCCCGCGCAGGTGGTACAACACCGTGTCACGGAGGAGAACACGCACGTCCAGCGCTACTTGGTCGGTTCTCCAATACTTAGCAGTTTCTTTGGGAATCTCACTGTAGCTATGATCCGGTGATGGTTCCTTCTCTTTGGGTGTCCACCGCGGCACACTGAACCTAGAGGAGCTATTATTCGAGATGTATTAGTGATATTATATGATGATCTTTGCTACAAACTACTATATATGTATTCGATGATGGCTTATTAATTACCTATTAGTTATTTGCTTATTGCATGCAAAAGATGAGCGCGGTTTGTGCTACAAACTACTATATATGTATTCATGATGGATTATATGATGATCTTTGCTACAAACTACTACAAACTACAAATTTTAGGTGTTTTAGTTGTTATATGATGATCTTTGCTACAAACTACTATATATGTATTCGATGATGGATTATTAGTTACCTATTAGGAAATGTCTCACCACGAAAGGGAATTCGCTATGTGCAATTACTGCGAAGATGAGCGCGGTCCGTGCGACAGGCCTCACCTGATAGAAGGTCAGCACTTCAGCATCAAACTCCAAGAGACCTTCGATGTTCATACGGTACGCAACGATGACAAGTGTTTTTTGTTATTTTTGCACGACTTCTCTACTTCTTCAACATGTAATTTCCATCTTTTACAATTCGAATAGCTTATCCCATGCCATGCAAGACGCTATGTCTTGGAGAAGATGGGTTTTGAAGATCATGAAAGCATGGAGACAAAGATAATTCAACTAAGGACCCATCATGGTTATGATTTTGCTATAAAACTATACAATTCTGTGAACTCATCCAATTTTGGTTGTCCGAATTGGGAAGCCCTTTCCAAGGCGTATGATTTTCATGAGGGTATGCTTCTCACCTTCGATCTTGGTGATCCTGACATCGACGAAAATGATATGACCATTTCGGTCCTTGTTGACACGCTTCCAGTTCTACCGCTGTGTGAGTTTCTTAAACATATTTAATAAGTAATTTCTATTGTTTATTTCAAAATATTTCACAGCTTATTTCCATTGACAGCTTATTTTCATTCTTCAAAAAATGTACGGAAGATGGTAGACAGAACCTACTACTACAATGATGAAGCACAATTAACTTATAAGGAGAAAGATGGTCTTATCGCATTTTTTACTGATCTTGAGAATTACAATAGCTATTATCGAATTCCTCAAAATTATGGTCAATATGTGCCACTAGTGCACGCGATGTGCTACGGTAACATCAATGGAGATAGCATGGTAAGATTTTCTACTATTATGACATCCGTGCATCTTTTGCATAAATTTTGCTAAAACTAAACTACAAAGTTATTACTATGTTTTTGAACAGAAAATCCCGATGGATTGTGTGCCTCATCTGATGTTGCCAGGAGGTCGCGTTAATGTTATGAGCTTACGGCCACCACGGCCAGGTCAGCCGCAGTATCCACATCACTCCTGTCCATACCGGATTTCTAAAAGCGACGAAGCCATGATAATAAATGATTGGAAAAAATGTTTCAACCATCGTAGAGAGCTACTTGGAAGCAACATTGTGCGTAGGCCAAGACTTGGAGACAGGATGATCTCTGTTCTTCATTATGGAGAGTCCAGTTTCCTTAATGAAGAGTCAATGCCTATCTTGTTTTATGATATTTTACCTAAGAGAGGGTAGAGTAGGTCCTATGAGAGGAGTAGGTCCTAGGTAGAATGTGTTATTATGTGCTACAATGTGTTAGGGTTGATGAGGAGGATGAGGAGTTGTGATTATATATGACTAGTTACCAACTTGTTATATATATGATGTCTCATTGACGAACATTGTTTGGTGGTGATGACTAGTGGTAATGAATATGCTATTTAAACAGACTAGTTTATGATGAGTTGTTATTGTATAAAAGATATATCTGTTTAAACATGTACAGCACCAAAATATTAAAAAAAAGACATAAATGTTAGCAGTAGCGCGGGCCTAAAAACGTGCTACTACTACTTGAACTTACCAGTAGCGCTGGTCTAGAAAGGCCCTACTGCTACAAAATAGCTATAGCGCCGTAGCAGTAGCGCTGATACCCGCGCTACTGGTAGCAAAAAAACAGCGCTACTGGTAAGCTTTTCTCTAGTAGTGATTTGGTGCGTCTTCGGTGATGGCCAGTGGGTGCTCATGGCAGGGAGTGCGGCGGTTGTCTCTGGACCCTTGTGTGGAGCGTAGAAGGAAGGAGGGTGTAGGTGGTGCACTGGCACTAGCGGTGGCGGCGGTGCGAGCGCAGCCACAGCGGCAGCGGCGCTGCGAGGCCTAGCCAGGAAGGGTCTTGGCGGGCAGCGGGAGCCCGGTTGCTGCCGTGTGAGGCGTGCGGCGATGCCTCGGTGGTGTGGGTGCCGGAGTGTGGTTGGAGGTGTGGGTCTGATCCATTCTGGTGGCAGTCCCCTGGCGCGGGTGAAGGCCACCGTGGCGGAGCTGGCTTTGCACCGCTAGGTGGTTGCTGCGGCTCCTAGTCGAGATTGAAGGTGATGGCTTTAGGCGTGTTCCCTCGGCAGTGAGGGGGGCTTCGATGGCAACTTGTCGCGGTGATGGCGATGCGAGGCATCTGATCTGGACTGGCCGGGATCTTGGAGACATGGAGATGTGCAGCGTTGCGGATGAAAATGCTATGCGGTTGTGGCCGTACTGGCATTGATGGCACCTGCGGGTGTCATTCACCTTCCTGGAGGCTTCGCCGAGTACAACGCTATCTTCCTCGCGACCTCCTCTCGGCAGCTGTTTCCGGGGCGAAAGCCTTGATTCGTAGGATCGGCATGATGACAACGTCTTTGAGGTTGTTACTCTGTTGGGAGCATTGTGCTGGGAGACTCGAGGTCCCATGATGCGCTCTTCCGGTGTTCACCGCTTCCCAGATCTTTCTCCTCCGGCGCCATGTACGGTCGTCGCTGGCTAATCCAAGGAAGCTGGAGTTGCTGTTCTTCGGAGTTCTTCAGTGTCGGCCGAGACGCGGCGAGGGGCTCGTGTTGGGTAGGCTTTTTGTTTCGTAGCAGTGTTGCTGTGCTTGGTTGACCTTGTACGATCCGGGTGTGGAGTTGGTCGCCTTTGTTGTTCGCAGCGAGTGGTAGACGTTGTTGTATGTCTTTTTCTCTCCTTCTATAAAGCTAAGGTACGCAATTTGCGTACCCTTGAAAAAAATCATTCTTGTCTGGGTAAACACTTTCAAATAATAATATTGCATTATGTTTAGCAGAGTGTATGTTTGGCTACGTGAAAACAGAGGTGATGAAGCACTTTTTTATACTGTTATAAATGGATCACATTAACAACGAGATTGCATACATGCATCCAGATAGCTCGATGGATCGTCAGCTAAATCCATGGTGCATATAACTAGAGATGGATAAAAGATCATTTCAAAGGAATTGTCACTCGGGGCGTGGCCGAACGCATTGCAACATGCCTGCTGGTTCTTGGTTGAAAAGCATTATCAGTTCATGCTAGATTTTAAGATGGTAGCCAAGTGCACTTCAGGGCAGGGCAGTTCTGTCATGTTATGGCAAGATAATTGGCGAGAGACCATTCTCAAACAAAAATTTCATGAGTTGTTCTCTTTTGCTATTCAAGAAGTCTATGTCAAAGATTTTCCGGTGCACCATAAATATTTTTATTGCTCCAACAGTACCAAGTTCATGATTTTTAGCTGTTTGGATCATGTTTTTTTTTATGCTTAGGTTCATGATTTTTAGTTGTTCAGATATTGTAATTTTTCACATAAGGTACAATTTTTAGTCGCTAAGATCGTTCAATCCTTTTGTTAGTGCATGTATTAATAAATGGCACTGGCTATGTCAATTGCGATGAAAAAAGGCCCTAGGCCGGCCGTAGTCAGGGGCGGTGCTATGGCATGCTATCTGGACAAGTATGTACAATACTCCCTCTGTAAACTTTTATAAGAGCGTTTAGCTTTTTCAGACACGGCCGACAAAACAGAAAAAAGACAATTCTACCCCCATCTTCTTCCTGGCGGCCACCACATTTCAAATTTCAAATCCCCAGTCGATCCGCACGTCCAGGCGCTCCTCACGGCGCACCTCGCCGCGCCCAGATAAAGGCGCTCCTCCCTGGCCATGCTCACCTTACCGCGTCCACGTCCGGGCCACGCCCAGATCCAGGCCCACCTTGCCGCGTCGAGGCACACCTCGCCGTGCTCGGCTCGTGGCCGTGCCCGGCTCCTGGCTGCGCCAACCTCCGGACCAAGCCCGGTCGCGCCCAGCTCGTGGCCGTGCCCAACTCCTGGCTGTGTCCTGCTCGTGGCCGCGCCCAACCCCTGCATGTGCCCAGCTCCTCATCAGCAGCTCCTCGCAGCGGCCAGCCAATAAGTTGCTAGCTCCTCTGCTTTGGATTTGGCTTAGGATCCTCTGCTACTTCGCGCCGCGCCCAGAGCCTCTACTGCTTCTCGCGGCGCCCAGCCAGCAATGCAGCAGCAGGAGGAGCATCCTCTGCTGCTCACTTCTCGTGAGCCTATGTTAGCAAGAAAAGGAAGCAAAATATATCAAGCCTTTGCAGCACATCAGCCACTCATCAGCAGATTAGCACAAGAAGAGAATTTATCCTAACGATCAGCAACAGTAATAACAGCAGAAGCAAGACAACAACAGCAGCAGTACCAATAGTAGAAGGAACCCAACAACAACAGTAGTACCAATAGCAGAAGCAATCCAACAACAACAACAATACCAATATCAGCAGCAGTACCACTAGCAGCAGCAACACAAGAGCAGCAGCAACATCAAGAGGAGTGCAACAACAGCAGCAGCATCAAGAGGAGGACCATAACACATCAACATAAGCATTAATAGCAGCATTATTAGCTGCAGCAACAGAAGAACATAGCAGTAGCAAGAAGAGCACAATAACAACAACATTATCAGCATTATCAGCAGCAAGAAGATGATGAATGTGGACCTGAAATTCTCTCCACCGGATGAACCTATGGAAGTAATGGAAGCAGAAGAAATTATGCAAGCAGGTACTCCAATGGAAACACTCTAATCCCCTATTACAATATACTCCAGACACAAGCATGTGAAACTAAAATTTGTAGAGTAACTCTAGCTCTTTGTTGTTGGAGTAACTTAACAAGCGTTTGTGCACTGGACCAATGACGAGAATCTTTGAATATTAATTTCTGAATCAACATTCCAAAATTGTTGAAGTAATGCCGTTGGAGTACTCGAGAATTTATGAAGTTAATTTCAGTATTAATTTCATAAGCATGCTTGTGAAAATATCTCATATATTTAACCAACAACAAAGCAATACCAACAAAATAACAATGGATTATTAATTTCATGTTTGTAATGTTGTTGTATGTCCATGTTTGAGTCTGCTGGTATCATGCTAAAAAGTGCAAATCTACTCTGTTGGAGTACTATGTATTTCCATGTTTGAGTCTGCTGGTATCAATTTCATGTATCAATGACATGGGAGTGTGATAAATTAAGGCACCAAGAACACTACATGTTTGTCCATGTGTTTCTCTGTGCAAATTTAGTTAACATGATCAGATTTAGTTAACTGATGCAAATTCAGTTAACCTGTTAATTTGTGCAAATTCAGTTAATCCTCAAGAAGTTGATATGGAACTCCAAGAAGAAGCAGGTACTCCAAGTTACTACCTCCTCCCTAATTGTATTAGTACTACTACTCCAAGTTACTCCTAGTTTCTCTAATTTCCTTTTTCTTTTGCTACTGTAGGTGGTCAGCGGTTACGTAGGCAAAGAAACTAGATGACAGATGAGCAACGATATGCTGCGCCTACATGGCACTGCATACCCTAAACCTGGGCAGGGGTGGCAAGTTCAAAAGAAATGACAAGAAGGATGTTGCTCAAATTTTTCAAGTTGTTGTTCAACATATTCGAACAATCTGGAAGACAGCAAAAGAACAAATAGCGCTTGGTCAGGAAGTGAATGTATCCTGAAGAAGGAAAGGAAGATGCGGTAGAAAAGGAAAGGATAATACTCTATCCAAAATCCCCATAGTTCCATTGAATAGAAGGTCGACTCTCAGGTCACTTGCTCGCCAATTGGGTGTCAATCATACTACACTCTACAAGAAACTCAAGCTTCGCAAGATTAGGAGGCACTCCAATCGTTTGAAGCCATACTTGAAAGAAAAGAATAGAAGAGAAAGGATCAAGTTTTGTTTGTCAATGCTTGACGAGGCCACCTTAGCAGCTCCAAGACCTAAATTCATCAGTATGCACAACATTGTGCATATTGACGAAAAGTGGTTCTGTATGAAAAAAATGAACAGATGCTACTACCTCCTCCCGGAGGAAGATGACCCGGTCAGAACTGTTCGGAACAAGAACTGTATTGGGAAAGTGATGTTTCTGACCGCTGTTGCACGACCCAGATATGATGCTGAAGGCAATATGACATTCTCAGGTAAAATTTGTGCCTGTCCCTTTGTGCAAGAGATTCCCGCTGCTAGAAGAAGTGAATATAGAGCAAGAGGGACCATTGAAATCAAGTCTGTCAACGTGAACCGATAGGTAATGAGGAGGTATATGATAGAAAAAGTGGTTCCCGGGATAAAGCAAGTCTAGCCCGGTGATGATACTAATCCGATATTGATCCAGCAAGACAACGCCAAAACGCACATTCTTCCCGGTGATGCAGAGTTTGCAGAAGTTGTGGCTACAACTGGTCTGGACATTAAAATAATAAACCAGCCTCTAAACGCACTTGATCTTGGATATTTCACATCCCTTGAGTCTTTGACCGACTGCAGAGCACCCACGTCTATCGAAGAACTGATTCAAGGCGTGCAGGAAGAATTTGATGAGTATGATGCCGGGAAACTCAATAGAATATTTCTAAAACTTTAGAACATCATGGTAGAAGTGATGACCTTGGAGGAGAAAATTCATACAAAATTCCACATATGCGCAAGGAGAGATTGGAAAGGCAAGGAATCCTACCGCCTAGGATTCACTTTCCCCGTGAAGTTTATGAAAATGCCATGGAGATTCTAGAACAAGATGTACAGTGAGCTTACACTTGAAAGGGAGAGATACCGTACTCCATGTTTGTAGTGGAAAGGCATTGACTAGTGTGGAAAGAAGAGGAGAGGATAGGAGAGGAGAGGCAAGGAGAGGAGATGCTTGTACTCGATGTTTGTAATGGAAAGTCTTTTACTCGATGTTTGTAACGGAAAGTCTTGTACTCGATGTTTGTAGTGGAAAGGAGAGGAGAGGATATGAATTTCTGAATTTTAGGAATTTTATATGAATTTTAGGATGTTTCAGAATTTATCCCAGAATTTTATACGAAATTACTGAATTTTATGAAAGGCTTTCTATGATTACATTACCTAAATTTTATATGAAGTTGTGAAAGGCTATGTATGATTTCAGAAAAATTTATATGAAGTTTTTGAATTTTTTGGAGAGGAGGCAGAGGAGAAGAAAGGGCTTTGTATGATTACATTTTCTGAAATATTCTGAATTGTATGCAAATTTTTGAATTTTATGTTGTTTGTTGGAGAGGAGAGTTTCTAAATTTCCTTTTGTTTGTTGGAGTAGGAGATAATTACTCCTGGTCCTTTCTACAGGAATTCAACATGAACAAGTAGCTCCTAATATTGTGCTAATAATTCACCAACTAATAGGACTCGGCTGATAATTCACTAAATAATCTTGTGCTAATAAGATGCTACTCTGCCGTCAGACTTCTTTTATTCCTGCACCTCTTAGAAAAATAACACAAACATGCCTCTAGTGGAAGTAGATAAATAGGCTAATGAAAAAGTACTCGTTCTAGTGGTAGATTAATTGGACAAATTAAAAGATTATGGTCAGGCTGCTCATGGTCATAAGCGGAGCAATGTAAAGCATTTTCTTATAAACTAAACGCCCACATTTCATCATTTGTACTCGAGCAAAAGATTCATAGAAGCAGTAGATAAGACTGCATTTGTTATAGCAGTAGCAAATGACAGGTGATTGGTTGGATACCTGCTCCACTGCATTTGCTATACCACATGTGTTCTTGAAAAAATTGGTGATACAAACTGAGTATGAAAAGAAGCGTAGTATGAAAAGAAGCAACACAGCATCATTGGCATTCCTATTTGGCATTTTACTCCTAGATATAATGTGATTATTTCTGGGGTAAAAGCAGCAAGCCTACCACTCGCATCTGTGAGTTCCTAGAACAATTCTTCTATGCACTTCTCTAAACAATAGTACTCCTCGAATCATCCATACATCCATACAGAAGCAAGAAGAGTACCTGCACACACACAGACTTTGCCACAATCCATCGTCGACACAGCAGAGGAGGATGGCGGAGCGCATGGAGGAGCTGCCGCAGCCTGAACTGGGACCCACCGCTGCTCTGCTTCGACGACGCCATGGATGACCTCGGAGTCCGACTCGCTCCCCCTCCCCTGCTTCTGCCACTGTAGGGGATTCTTCACGCACTCCTTTCTTCAGCAGATCTCTGGCCCGACATGGGGTAGGTGCTCCTCCTTGTAGGTCGAGGGGGACGAAGAGCACCGGTGTCGGTGTCAAAACCGGCGGATCTCGGGTAGGGGGTCCCGAATTGTGCGTCTAGGCGGATGGTAACAGGAGACAAGGGACACGATGTTTTTACCCAGGTTCGGGCCCTCTCGATGGAGATAAAACCTACTCCTGCTTGATTAATATTGATGATATGGGTAATCCAAGAGTGGATCTACCACGAGATCAAGGAGGCTAAACCCTAGAAGCTAGCCTATGGTATGATTGTTGTTCTGATTGTTGTCCTACGGACTAAAACCCTCCGGTTTATATAGACACCGGGGAGTGCTAGGGTTACATAGAGTCGGTTACAATGGTAGGAGATCTACATATCCGTATTGCCAAGCTTGCCTTCCACGCCAAGGAAAGTCCCATCCGGACACGGGACGAAGTCTTCAATCTTTTATCTTCATAGTCTTGGAGTCCGGCCGATGATGATAGTCCGGCTATCCGGACACCCCATAGTCTAGGACTCCCTCAGTAGCCCCTGAACCAGGCTTCAATGACAACGAGTCCGGCGCGCATATTGTCTTAGGCATTGCAAGGCGGGTTCCTCCTCCGAATAATTCATAGAAGATTGTGAACACCAGGATAGTGTCCGGCTCTGTAAAATAAATTTCACATACCACCGTAGAGAGAATAATATTTACACACGTTCGATCTGCTGACGTATTTTGTGGCGTGACGTCACACCGCTACCAAGCCTTTACTTGAATCGTTTTTATTATACCACCTCAGCGCGTTTAGCGAAGCGGTTTCCTTGGCACGTCTTGTCGAAGCAGAGATCGTGTTCCCCTTATTCCGGGATTCCCAACAATACGGACGTGGGTAACCCAACCGCGCCCGTCGCCATGCCCCCTCCATCGAAGGCGGGTTCCAAACGGTCACGGAGACGGCACTTGGTATTCTCCTTCTTTATAATGAGACCCTGGCTCGTTCTTTTTCTTCAATCCTCAATCAAATCCGCCCCTCGCCCCGAGCTCCAACACTCAGGGCTCCAGATTCGAGCACTTTGGAACTTCGACAATGTCCGGCTCCGACTTGCAGGGCCGGTGGATGCCCTCCTCCGTCACGGAGGAGGACGTGCTAAAGCTGAGAGAAGCCAGGTACTTAACCTACGAGATTTCGCACAGGCTTCCTGCCCAAGGGCAAGTCATTCCCACTCCCAAGCCAGGCGAGAGCGTCGTGTTCGTGTCTCACCTCCGTCGGGGTTTAGGCTTCCCGATGGATCCCTTCGTGAGGGGGCTCATGTTTTACTATGGGTTGGAATTCCACGACTTGGCTCCGGAGTCCATCCTCCACATCTCATCATTCATTGTCGTCTGCGAAGCCTTCCTCCGCACTACCCCTCACTTCGGTTTGTGGCTCAAAACCTTCAACGTGGAGCCAAAGATGATCGAGGGGCGTCAAGTAGAATGCGGCGGGGCGGCTGTAAGCCATAGGGCCGATGCTCCATGGCCCGAGGGCTCTTTCCAGGAGGAGCTCGGTTTGTGGCAACAGGAGTGGTTCTATATTACCGCTCCCAGGGGCAGCAGGAAGAAGCCGCCGCCCGTCCTTCGCTCGGGCCCTCCACAATGGCTGATGTCATGGGTCAACAAAGGGCTTAACTTGGGGCCGTCACAGGACGTACCCCTATTGCAGGGCCGGATTCGAGACCTCCAAGAGAGGGAGATCAATCTGGTCGTAGTGATGCAGGTTATGCTGATTCGACGTCTTCTGCCCTTCAAACGTCGCCCCCTCCGCCTGTGGGAATTCAATCCAGAGGGGCCACGAGCTCTCCAACACTTCATGCGTACGACACCCGTGGAGATGTACAAATTGTTCTTCGGATCACAAGACGTGTGTCCGGAATTGACCGAGGACGCCGGCTTAAGCTGCAATCGCCCAGATGCTCAAGTAAGTAGCCCTATGTCCGGACATACCTTTTGCTTGCATATTCTCGGATTTGCCTTTTAACCAATCGTCCTTTGAATAGGAGTGGATAGCGCAAGCAAAACTCATACGGTGTCCGGCCCCCCTCCGGGAGACCGCACCGGACTCGGTGTTGGTCAAGATGCTCGAGGTTGCGCCTCCAGAGGAGGGCGAAGGGGAAAACAGAGAAACTACTGCCTCTACTAAGGAGGATTTCGAGAAAGGGGGGATCGAGAATCCCTCCTTCCAGGGGGAGAAGAGGACCGCTTCCAATAAAATCCGGAGCCTAAGGCCTCAAAGCGAGGGAAGAAATCTTCACCAGAGGGTCCTGCGCCAGGGGAAAACGCGGCCGCACTCTCTCCCCTAAGGAATCAGCCCTCCAGCGAGCCGTAAGTAGAAAAAGGGGAGTTTTGTAGTAAGAGGCATCCCTATTTTTGCTTCTGAGGATAACCGAAGTTGTTATCTTGTAGTTCAGATCTCCGTCCTTCTCAGCTGAGCTCGTCCTCGGGGGACCTTCGTCCGGAGATGATGGAGAGCGAGACGCCTCCATCTGTCGCGCCATTAGGCGGGGCGGACGACCCTGAAGTGTCGTCGCGGAGGGTCTCCCCAAGTCCGGTGGGGCCCGAGAGTTCGGCACCTACTGGTGTACGGCCGGGGGAGCTGAAGGGTCTGCTCGAGAGGGTGTCTATCTCAGAAGATCACTGTATATTGATAAGTACGGTGATTGAAAGAATTTCATCCGCTGAGGGCGGGTTGCATGATGCCGTCAGAAGTTTACTGGCGGGTTTTGAGGTACGTAAAAATGACATACCTTTTGACAGCTTTGCACATAGAGTGCGCCCTGTATAGATAGTAGCCCCTGAGACTCGGAATGTTGTCAAAAGCGACAGCGTGCCGAGGATCATAATCTCAGTTATTAATTCTCGCCTTTCCTATGCAGGTGGCGGATTGTCCGGTGGCCAGCCGGACTGATAGAGTTGCCGAGCTAAAGCGGAAACTTGACTTTGCGGATGCAGACATCGCGCTGGTCAATAAATGACTCGACGTGTCACAAGGTAGGTTGTTTCTCCGTGGTCACCTAGTAAGGGAGCTGACGCCCACTCCTTACAATATGTATGCTTGATGCAGATGGTGCCACTGCTGTGGAAGACCTTCGGGCAGAGCTTGCTCGAGCCAAGGATCAGGCCAGAAGGAGTGATGCGGCTGCCTCGAGGGCAGCCGAAGAGCTAAAAGCCGAAAAGGCTGCTCACTGCCGAAGCAGGAGGAGATGGCCGGAATGGCCGTGAAGCTGAAGGATGTTACCGACCGCTATGAAGTTCTTGAAAAAGAGCGCCGAGCGGAGCAAGAGGACCTGAAGAAGGCCACCGCCGAAGCCAAGGATGCCCGTTCTGCACTGAGGGCTATAAAGGAGGAGCTTCGTCAGGCCGGAGACATTGCGGCTGGAAAGCCCTTTCTGCTGCGCAGGAAGTTCACAGATCCAAAGTATGCTCAGCTGGGCTAGCTGTGCGGTGTGGAGGATCCTTATCTGGATTTGGCGGCGAGTGCGGCGGATGCGGTTGTGCACTTCCGAAGCCAAAAGGATCACGAGATGGAAGAGCTATTTTGGTCTCAATTCCACAGTCCGGAGCGTCCACTTCCGTTGACCGATCGGTTGGCTGAGTGGGTTGAGCTGAATAGATTATCCGGATTTGCCATGACGGATGTGGTGGCTCATGTGTGGCCGGATAGGCCTAAGCCGAAGAGTTATTTTGGCTTATTGCAGCAGTTTCTTGGGGCGGTGCCGCATATCAAGGCGATGAAGCGGTCGGCGTGCATAGAGGTTGCGCGGATGGCTCTGATGTGGCCTCTCGGGGTTCGGACAAAAGCCGGTTACCCGCCGAGCACTATTTTGGGGAAGTCCTGCAGGGCGCTCGTTTGATAGAGTCGCAGTGCTCGAAAAATGTTATGTTCAAATGACATGTATGATTTGTGAAACCATGTTTATAATATGAGTGCTTTTTATACTTGTGCGTTCAAGTGTTGAAATATCTCCTGTGCGGCCGTTAATGTATATGTGTATATAACCTGAAAGATGGCAGTCTTTGGCTTCAGCCCCCACGCACATGGTGCGGGGGTGTTTGCAAAAATAGCGCATTTTCACACTTAATCCAACGTCTTGGTCCTGTGAAGGAGGTGGTAGCGTAGCAAATTAGGCAACAGGACTATAATGCTTTATCACTTTCACCTAGCCATAGGAGTTCGAAGGTGGGGCTACGATATAGCCCCTGGGGGCACCATGCTCTCCGAATTCGGGGTGCGTATGTGCCTGACCTGGAAACGGTCCTTCGTCAAAGCGGAGGAATTCTAGACATTCCGGTAGTCGATCGAGTGGTTGACCAGTCTCTCGCTATATCATGACAGTTAGTTTTCGGCTTTCTCTACTGAGGTGCTCGCTCGGCCGAACTGGGGCACAATCGTAGTAGTTCTCCTGGTGCCGCGTTAGCCGATGATACGGAACGTAAGGCAGCAAAACACAGGAGCCGGGCAAACCCAACATTTGACCAAAGACATGATTCGGAGCTGATGCATATAAGGCCTAACTCGAGACGCCGAACACTCCCTAAGGTATTTGTTCTTTATGATAATGGGCAGAACAATGCCCTAAGCCCCTCGTGTCCAGGTATGGGCGAAAATTTCTGATGCGGCCGATGCCAAAACGCCAGCCTCCTCATCGGTTATGGTAAGAAACCAGGGGATGTGAATCAACAAGAGACAGTAAGAAAGGTTTACGCGGGGTCTTAATCTGAAAAGAATCCTTGCAACGGGTCCCTGCTACACGTCTGCACCTGTGTCTCTGTTGTACTGTATCCTGGACGGGTGTAGCACGCTGTTCATCTGTAAAAGAGAAGAACTTAGTTTGGAAAGATATCGTGCGAGCAATGTATTAAAATAGAGCACGAAAAAAGAAATGAATGAAGTTCAGCCTTTATTGGTTCTCATTGTTCATGCTCACAGCTCCTTGTAAAGGGGTGTGCGGCTAGGAAGCCCCTAGTTTATTTAAGCCAGACTCGTCTAACCATGCCCGGGGTCTTAAGCGACCTTTCAAAGAGATAATGCCGCGTGGACCGGGCATTTTAAGTGTAAGAGACGCGTAATGCGATATTGCGTTAAAGCGGCCGAAAGCTTAGCGTCCCAATAGTGCTTGATGGCTACTTTTAAATGGGGCGATATGGAAGATTAGCTTTTCGCGATGGGAGTTATCGGATGAACCGAACACAACTTCTAGTAGTAAGGAGCCCGTGCAATTGGCGTAAGGGCCTGGCGTCACTCCTTTGAAGGAAGTGCTGCTATGGCGAATTTTGGTCGGGTCTATCCCCATCCTGCGGATTGTGTCCGGATATAGCAGGTTTAAGTCGCTACCGCCATCCATTAGGACTTGTGTAAATTGTAGTCCGTCGATTATAGGATCCAATATCAAAGCAGTCCATCCTGCATTCCGAATGTTTCTGGAGTAATCCAGATGGTCGAAAGTAATTGGTTTTTACATCCAATCTCGGGATTCCGCTTGGGTGGACCGTGCGGCGCGTACTTTAGTGGGTGCCGCACTATTGTTCCGTATTATCACGTGAAGTGAATTTACTGTTTTGACTTCTTGTGGGAAAGTCTTTTGTTTTCCGGCGCTCTGCTTGTGGGGTTCGTCATTGTCTTCGCTTGGTGTGTCGAGCCCCTTGTGTTCGGCATTAAGTCGGCCGGACTGTTTGAAGACCCAACAATCTCGGTGAGTATGGTTTGCAGGCTTCCAGGGGGTACTGTGGATTTGACATATCCTGTCCAAAATTTTGTTTAGGTTGGATAGCTCGTCACTGTTATCTTTAAGAGGCTGTGTTTTGTTGTTCGGCCATGGAGATCATCTCCTCTTGCCATGTGTATGTGTAGGATGTAATCCTCAATCCAGACTCCGGGGTCTGTTGTTCCGTCATATGCCTCTATGTTTACGGGTTTGAATCCCGCTGGAAATTCATGATCCAGTACCTCATCGGTGAAACATAGTGGGTGTGCGGCGCCCCTGTATTTAGGGATTCGTCATTGTCTTCGCTTGGTGTGTCGAGCCCCTTGTGTTCGGCATTAAGTCGGCCGGACTGTTTGAAGACCCAACAATCTCGGTGAGTATGGTTTGCAGGCTTCCAGGGGGTACTGTGGATTTGACATATCCTGTCCAAAATTTTGTTTAGGTTAGATAGCTCGTCACTGTTATCTTTAAGAGGCTGTGTTTTGTTGTTCGGCCATGGAGATCATCTCCTCTTGCCATGTGTATGTGTAGGATGTAATCCTCAATGCAGACTCCGGGGTCTGTTGTTCCGTCATATGCCTCTATGTTTACGGGTTTGAATCGCGCTGGAAATTCATGATCCAGTACCTCATCGGTGAAACATAGTGGGTGTGCGGCGCCCCTGTATTTAGGTGTGCCGTTATCTTCGAACACTCGACGTGTTGTGTTGCTCTCTGGAGCCCTCCTTTTTGGCCTGTAAATGGACCTGACCGGGCCATCCTTTTTGCGAGGATCTTTATGTGTAATATGTGTCGGCTTGTGTGTGGCGCCGCTTGCCGTTCTTAGCCTGTCATCTGGTCGTCTATCCGGCCAGGCGGCCTCTTTGCTTTTTGATTGTGGTGGCTCTACGGCCTCCTTGTCGAGTTCGGGCAACAGCTTGCGCTTCGGGTAGCTCTTTGTTGATGACTATTGCTGTATTTGTCTGCGGTCTTGAGTACTTTGTTCCATCTCATTCTGAGTACGTCTTCTGCTGTTTTGAGCTTCCGCTTCTACTTCTTCAAACTTCTTGTAGTGGCTACGAGCCTTTTGTGAAGGCTCTTATGCTCCGATGTTGTGTCCGGCGTGAGATTGTCTGGACTGTAATTTTCGCCGGGGATGGGTTGCTTGTCCAATTCATCCTGTTCGGATGGTTGCTTGGTTGCATGTTCGTCCTCCACTGGTTCGCCCTGCTCTATGGCTGGGTCCTTATGGGTGCTGTTGTTGTCGAGGCGGGACTTCGGGCGGCGCTTGCGTCGCTGTTTTGGTTGCTTCGCCTCGTCCCGTTGTTCCTCGTTATCGCTTCCTTTTGGTGTATCCACCATGTATATGTCATGAGTTGAGGTGGCTTTCCAGTGCCCTGTAGGCGCTGGTTCTTGGTCGTCTCCAGCATCATCGTCCATACCGTCGGTGTCTTCGGAGTCGACGTCTAGCATGTCGGTTAAATCGTCGACAGTGGCTACAAAGTGGGCGGTGGGTGGGCTTCGAATTTCTTCGTCGTCCGCATCCCAACCATCCTGACCGCAATTCGGCCAGGACTCTCCTGATAGCGAGAGATACTTTAGCGAATTCAGGATGTCGCCAAAAGGTGAGTGTTGAAAGATGTCCACGGTGGTGAACTCCATGATCGGCGCCCAATCGGATTCGATTGGAGGGGGCGCAGGAGGTTCGGAGTCTGGCACCTCGGAGTCACGAGCGTCGCAAGGGACAAGGTCAGTATTCGGCTCCATCGCCGTAGAGGTTGCAGCCCCCGAGGCGGTGTCTAGCCACCCATCCTCGATCTGCACGGTCGGCTCCGAATTAAGGATCAGAGCGGACTCATGTGCGGCTTCCAGGGCACTGTCCGGCAGCAGAGCTAAATCATGCCCATCGAGACAGTGTGGCGCGCTCGGCTGTGGCTCGAATCCATCGGAGATCAAGTCTCTGCGGATGTCAGCCGTGAAGTTTAAGCTTCCAAATCTGACCTGATGGCCAGGGGGGTAGCTTTCGATCTGCTCCAGATAGCCAAGCGAATTGGCCCGCAGTGCAAAGCCGCCGAACACGAAGATCTGTCCGGGGAGAAAAGTCTCACCCAGGACTGTGTTGTTATTGATGATCGAAGGAGCCATCAAGCCTATCGGTGACGACACAGAGGAACTCTCAATGAAAGCACCAATGTCGGTGTCAAAACCGGAGGATCTCGGGTAGGGGGTCCCGAACTGTGCGTCTAGGCGGATGGTAACAGGAGACAAGGGACACGATGCTTTTACCCAGGTTCGGGCCCTCTCGATAGAGGTAAAACCCTACTCCTGCTTGATTAATATTGATGACATGGGTAGTACAAGAGTGGATCTACCACGAGATCAAGGAGGCTAAACCTTAGAAGCTAGCCTATGGTATGATTGTTGTTGTGATTGTTGTCCTACGGACTAAAACCCTCCAGTTTATATAGACACCGGGGAGGGCTAGGGTTACATAGAGTCGGTTACAATGGTAGGAGATCTACATATCCGTATTGCCAAGCTTGCCTTCCACGCCAAGGAAAGTCCCATCCGGACACGGGAAAAAGTCTTCAATCTTGTATCTTCATAGTCTTGGAATCCGGCCGATGATGATAGTCCGGCTATCCGGACATCCCCTAGTCCAGGACAACGTCAACCGGCGTTCGTCGCCAGTGTCGTCGAGCAGAAGAATGTTATCACCATCGTCAAGCAGGACAAGGTTGTCCTCGACCTTGGTAAAAAAGGAAACTTTGCCTCGAGCGGGAGAAGGTGGTGCAAGAAACGCCGGCGAGAGGGAGAAGGCAGCGCGGGCGAAAGGGAGAAGGGGCAACACCAACGCGGGCGAGCTAGGGAGCGGCGCCAGCGTGAGGGAGAGCGGCGCCGGGGAGAGGGGCTAGGGATGTGGGGAGAGAGTGCAGTGAGAGGGAGGGGAATCAGTAGAGCGAGCGAGCAATGAGTGAGTGAGCGGCAGGGGGAAAATGGGAAACAACACAATTTGCATAGCGTTAGAAATTTGAACTGCACTTTCTAAACGCTCTTATAATAGTTGACAGAGGGAGTATTATACTAGTAGTACATGGACAACTTTCAATAGTAAGATTCAATATGTATTAGGCCTGATTATTGCCTACTGGTAGGACTGATCGGTTGGTTGGTGGGTTTGCGAATTGTTGTAAAACTGCATGCACCAGCAAGTTCACCCAAAATCTCAAACTGATGGGGAAAGATGCATTGGGAAACATAGTAGACAACAAAAAATCACCCTACAATCACCTAGAAACAATATGAAGATGCATATAAGGTTTGGATCAATGATCGTTACCGACTCCGGAATGCAGCGGAAGTAGACGAGTGAGTGTAGATCATACTTGGAGTCCCTCGAGCGATTGATTGACAATCCCACGAACCACCCATGAACGATCCCTCGACAGAAGACCGAAAGCACGGCCTCTCTACTTGGTTGCAAGCGTACGATCTTCATGATCTGGCAGCGCTTCGCTGTCTAGAGCTAATCATTGTCGAAGAATTAGAGGGAGGAGATTAGAACCATACTGAGCTTCTAATTATGAGGATTAGAGGATCTAGGTTAAGCTCTAATTGATCAACCTAGGATCAACTAAAACTAGAACTAGAGGAGGCTCCAAAACTTGTGTCTCTAAAGACAAAAATCCTCTAGCATATATAGGTTGGAGGAGATGGGAGGGGCCACAAGGGGGAGGTTTCCCTTTCCCTTTGGTAGACCAAATAGGGGGAAACCCCTTCCAAGTCACCCCCCCTTCCTTCCTTCCCCAAGTGGCAAGGGGACACCTCTCTATTGCGCCCAAGTAACTTTCCACTAGCTACATGGCCCTTTTAGGCCTGTTGATATTAAATTAAATATAAAAGCCTCCTAACAATTACTATAGCCTTTAATTATTAATTTAACATCATTGGAAATATTTCGCACCTATATATTATTTATCGGTAATACCCGGTATTTCCGGATAAACTCTGAAACCCTTCCGGTGACCCCGAAACGCTTCTGGTTCCTCTCGGAGCTATTTTGAATATTAATGAAACAATTCCACAAATAAATCCTCGATGCAATAGTCCTACTAACACTCGTTAGATCGTGGTTACCTTAGGCTTGTGACCCCATAGGTTCTGTAAATCATAAACATGAATGAAACTCCTTTGTTCAATGGCTGATAGTGGAACCGTCGACGTCCATATCGATCCCTATAATTACACGAATGATATTCGAGTGAATCTTTGGTTATCATGTGATGTTCCGTTTGCTTCATGATACTCTACAAAACCCGAGATGCATCGGTATCCTCCTGAGTTCTACACACGCTCATTATACCATTGCTCTCGTTACCGCGGTTTTGTTCTTCTTTCGTTGAAGTGTTCCAGCATCCCCGTGACGAAGTCACCTATATCTGGCCAGATGATGATGGATGCCATTACACCGAAAGGCCCTAAGAATATCTTCTCCATCGTCAGCGAAGCAAATCCTACTCTCAAGCTATCTACTCCCTTGTCAAACTTCCAATGAACCTGTAAGTTGTCGTTCTGACCACCATCGTACTGTGACGTTTGAGAGACCCCAAAGTCAACTATACAGTAGAAAGTGACTATGATATTCTCAGGGTCTATGGAAATAAAACACACATTGACACACTGTGTTATAACAATTGATTTCAGACGATATTATATGAAAGTATAACAAACAAGTTTGGGTCGATTCAATATGATCGTTCTTCTAACGTTATACTCTCAATTTTATTATAGGCCATCGTTACACTTAACAATATCAGAAGATCCAAAAAACGTGTTCACGAACAACACTTGAACCATTCTTAGAGGCAAGACTAGGAACCTATTCTTTATCATTTATTATTTCACAAATGCATATGAGTATTCCATTGAATCGCATGTTCCAGGATCATAGCAGTTATAGCATGAAATATAAACTCTTATATATGAACATGGAAATATAATAATACAATATTATTGCATCTAGGGCATATTTCCAACAAGGTGGGCTATGCATTTATATGTCAACCCTCCCCTCATATGTGGCTCCCTAGGGCCTAAATGTGGACCGAAAGTGGGCTGTAATTTTTGTTTTTAAATTGCGTCAGTCACGCCTTGAACTCGAGACCTCTTGGCTCTGATATCATATAAAACTGCACACACCGGCCAATTCATCCAAAAGCTCAAACTGATGGGGAAAGGTGGGCTATGCATTTATATGTCAACAGTTGTGACATGACTCCATAGATAAACTGAAACATGAATATGCGATCTGACTAGTGATCATCATTTTTCCCGAAAAAATAATATTGAAAACTAGCAAACACCAGGTATGACATCCGGGAAATTCAAAACAATTGCAATGAATGGTGACTATGACCGATGAGTCATGCTAGATAAATTCAATGCGAGGACAGGACAAATGGACTATTATGCAGAAATCGCTAAAAAAACTAACTACATAATGAAAGTTGATTCACCAAAAAACATAATAGAAGTTGATTCGTAAAAAAATAACTCATAATTGAACTTCATTGTGAAGAAAAATTTGTTGTCGCGAGCGAAATAAGCACCACCATTATGGTGATCACTTGTTGTTGAAATTAATCACATAGTTTTGGATTTAGATTGTACTTGTCAGACACAAAATATTTTAGTAAACTCCTTTATATTTGTATTGTACATGATTTTTTTTATATAAGCTACACCACATTTATAAATTGTTTCTGCCTTCACCACTAGCTGCAGTTATGACAACAGCGACTAACAGAATACTACATGTAGTACATGTTTGTTACTTCTCACCTCATTCATGGATGGGTATCACGTGCATGGCCATCAGTCCACCATGATGGGTCTTTCGTGATGGATGGATAGGAGTACTACAGGTACATGCCTGCAAGACTTAGTAAACAACAATAATAAACAAAAATCAAACCAAATACAAAACTATCCCTTCAAGAAGAAACAAAATAAAATTAAAACAAATTTCATACAATTTGCACAGAAATTGCTCATTTTATAATATTCCAGAATAAGCATATAGTTTTCGTAGAATGAAGTTTCCTAGAGTGAATGAATTTGTGGCGTTGGTATCACCTTTTAAGAAGAAAGAAAATATTAAAAATGAAAAAATATTCAAATTTGAATACAATTTACAAAGAAATTTTGTTGTCCTATAATATATGCAAGAATAAGCATATAATAGTGGACTTTTCACAAAAAGAAGATTCCTATGAAGAAATGAATTAGTGGCATTGGTATGAATTATATATTTAAATATAGAAAACGAATGGCTAAGATGTAACATTAAAAAAAGATCTTAAAAGAACGGACGGGATTAACTTTAAAGAACACGTCCGTATGCAAATCATGAGCAATGTAAGACTCAGAGAAGGAACCTCGGAGGCACACGTTATACTTGCACTAATCAAGGAGTCCTAGAGGCACACGTGCATTTTGTATCCAGATGTACTATGTTCTACAGACAGGTGCATCAATTTTACCATTGGTTATCATTTTTATGGGTTGTCTAGGGCACATCTAGATGTGCCCTAGTTATTGCACATCTAAGTCACTCAATCAAACTAAAAAGGAAAAGGAAAAAGACAAAATAAAATGCTTGCATGAATCTTAGCATAAAATCAATGGTATAGGACTTAGATATGCAATACGTAGAGCACATCTAGACGTGCTTTAGCAAAACTGTTTAGGACACGTACAACAAACATTGTTCTTTCTCATCCCACAAAAGAAAACACTTTCCTTTCTATTACAAAACAGGTTGTATGATACTTGGACACGTATAACAAGACCTATGTAACCCTATCCTTTCCTTTAAAAAATCAAGCCCTAAATTCACGTAAAGAAAAACCAAGCCTGATTTCTGGACTCGTACGATTGGGCTGATAGGTGATATAGATTTATCATAGCTTTGCTTTTCTCGTGACAATCATGGAGATGCCGCATAAGCCGGATGACCAAAGCTACACCTGTAATTGATAGCAGGATGTTTCTAACTTTTTTTAGAATAGGACCCTCCTAAAAATAGGGACCACATATCTTAACCAAACCAAGTATTATAAATGAGCTTGAAAATTAAAATAAATTGCATTGATGTATTCTACCTTGGGACGAGCCAATGGTGCGACTTTGCAAGCCACTGTATTGCCACGATCTGTCTTACATTATTGACCATTGATAGAAAATCACTAATACTAGGGTTCTGTTTGACAATTTCCCACGAGAAAATGCCATACAACATAAGAGCCACAGGTCGAAGAGCTGGAGTTCCAATAAATCTCAGCCCTCATGTCGGCACCCGAGGGCGCACCGAGGTGGCATTGATAAGGTTGGAGGTCCCAACAGACAAGGTAGCTTCACCATCGTGAATGGATTTCCAAAATCATGCCAACGAACCATGTAAATGCTAGCTTCACCATCGAGAATGGATTTCCGAAATCATGCCTGCAAGCCACTAATAGATAATGATCGTAGCGGTGCACTTGAATCAGGTGTTATAGCAATGCATAGGTGAACATATTATTGTAGATACAACTCATTTTTTTAGGGTGTAGATACGACAATTATCACATGGCCTCACAAAAAACAAATTGGGAAATTTATAACCAGGCACAACAAATTAGCTTGCATGCTTACTCCATGTGAACCTTTTAAAAAAATATATCCATAGAACTATAAATACATTTTTTCCAAGAGTCTTAGATTTAGATTTAACTAAAAATAAAATAAATTTTGAAATAAAAATTAATATAAGATTATCAATCTAAATTTCAGTACATAAAACATGAGGTGAGTGGTAGGAAATAATGTTTCAAATTTTTTAATGCAAATATTACAATCTAAGAATAATTATTTTATTATGAGTAGAAAGTTTCTAAAAATATTATACATGTGGACATAGAAAGAAATGGGTGACAAACATATTCGGAAAAATTGAGATTAGAGTGGAACTTAACTTTTTCATGGTTGGGCTCTTAATTAGTGTACATTAGTCATCCTTCTATCATGCTGCTGTTTCTCCCACCAATACCAATGCTTTTAGCATACTGAGAAAAAACAACAATATGATGACATATGCAAATCTAGTCGCTCAAATGCGCGGGTGGCCCAGCTAGCTAAACTTAAAGAACAAATAAAATGAAATAAAAACATAGAAAAATCCAGATAATGAAGCTTTATAAGTAAGAATGAATTATTGACAACGGTATTACACTTTAAGAAGAAAGAAAATTAAAAAAATAAAAATAATTACAAACTGTTGCCCACATTTTACAAAAAAAATGCAATTTTTAAATACGCAAGAGTAAATATATGATAATGAATTTTTCACAAAGAAGAAGTTTGCCAAGAAGAAATGAATTAGCGGCATTGGTATTATACTTCAAGAAGAAAACAAATGAAATAAGAACTAAAACAAAATGATAATAAGAATAATGAAGTTTTTGAAGGAAGTATAAATTTGTGCAATGATATTACACTTTACGAAGAAAGAAAATGAGAACAATTGCGCACAATTTACAAATAAATTGCATGTTTTATAGTATGCAAGAATAATCATATAACGGGGAATATACACAAAAAAAATAAGTTCCCTGCGATGGAATGTCTAAGTGGCATTGCTCATACACTTAAAGAAGAAGAAAATGGAATAAAGACAAAAAATAAAAATAATCAAGTATTATAACAAATAATGAATTAGTGCAACGGCATTACCCTTCAACAAGAAAGACAAAGAAAAGAAAAATAGAAAAATAAATAATGAAAACAATTGCACAAACTTACCAAACAAATTGTGCTTTGTATAATATGCAAGAATAAGCATATAATAGTGGAATTTTCAAAAATAAAATTCTAAGAATGAATAAATAAGTGGCTTTGGAATTTCTTTTGAAGATAAAAAATAAAAACTACAGAAAAGTCAAAATAATGAAGTTTTCTAAGGAAAAAAGAATTTTTTTAAGGGGAAGGAAAAATTAATAAGTTGCATTGGTATTACCATTTAAGAAGAAACAAAAGGATAAAAATAAATCAAATAATGACAAATTGCGTAGAACTTACAAAAGAAATTGAGATTTCTAATAATATGCAGAAATAAACAAATAATAGTAGAATTTTCCAAAAAAATCTCACTAATAAGGAATAGGTAATTGGGATTGTTATTACCATTAAAGAAGAAGAAAAAAATCAAGTGATCCGAAACAGGAGCCAACCTAAAATTCAGCCTAAAAATTAATGAAACAACACAAGTAAAAAAACACGAATCGTGACAAAAACTCAAATACTAATCAACTTACATATAGCTAAAGTGAATAAGAAAAATGCATCTCGGTCTCATCCTCCTTGTATTCATGTCAAAAACATACGTCTGTGCCCGTCGACAAAAAAATACGAACGCACACGCATAGAGATGCGCGCACAAAAATCACACGCTCACGCATGTTACACATATGCTTACTCAATTTATCAAGCCTCGTATGTGGATGCACCAACCAAAAAGTATCAATTGATGCTTTGGCCAGGCAATGAATGGTTAATGAGAAAAAATTGACTGACCCTAACATTGATTTTAGGTGACTGACCAATAGCTAAAGAGTTAATAAATTATCCATGTTATATCTTCCCAAATCTAAAAGAACATGTCAATGGTTCGAGTTGACTGTCAGATAAGTAAACTTGCATAGAATATGTATGCAAGTTTCAGGTGTGGTGTGCAAAAATGCAATGAATCATAAGACGAATATCATGTATAATTGAAAGGCTTTATTGAAAAATGTTTGTACATTTTTTGAAGGGTAGGGACAGGCAGCTATGTGTGGGGATTTATTTCCGATGCTTTCCCGTCGATGTTTGACATCCGCAACATGATAAGTAGGTTAGACTTTTGTTGCGCATTAATTAGGTAGCTATGGTAGATTTCACCATAACCAATCTTTGGATGAGGATGCCTCGCGTTTGCATGTGGGGTTGCACATGTGTTGAAAGAAATTACACTATTGATGTGATAATGTATAAAGCTCTCCTCCCCCTCACACACACATAAAAAATGAATGAAAAATATACAGTAAGATATTTTGTTCCACGAGCCATAAATTTTCATATTTTAGAGAGCCAAAGGTCGTACTTATAATATTTACAACCCAGCCTTGATTATGAATTTCCAAGCTTTTATAACAATTTTTGGTGTGATTTTGTCCTTCAAGAGTAAAAACGTGAGGCTTAAGAAGTGGACTAAATGGACCACACTGACTACTCACAAAGAACAAGATTGTCGTGTTCGTGTTGGCATGCTTGACATTCTTGAGGAGAAAGAATGTACAAGAGGACATTCAGCACTAGTAGTTTCAGCGGAAGAAGTAGTTAATTTTCTATTTATTTTTCCAAAAGAGGATTCGTACAGCATTTTGTGTGACACTAAAAAATCTGTAAAATATACACATTCCTAATGACTACCAAATGCATCACCTAAAATAAGGCCAGAACATCACCAAAGTTGTCGACGACGTTGCCTCAGGAGGAAATTAGTTGGTGATGATTCTTTTCACAAAAAATGTTCCTGGGCGATGTTTTTTTCGTCTCAAGGATTTTCATCATGAAAAATGAGCTCGGCAAGAAATCAATCGTTCCATTCACCTAGCCAGACAGGTTCATATCCAATGTTACCTACTTGACATGAATTGATCCCTTACAAATAATAGTACCAGCCTAGTATTCATGACTCATCTTAATCATCTCAACTTTATCCTTGCACGTATAAACACATGCGTGAGCCACACACAGACAAATCTGAGTAACTTTAGTGTAAGTGTGTGTCTCTGAGTAAGAGAAGGAACCCAACAAAATCATCTTACGTATGAAATATCTTCTAATACATAACTAATTCTCGCTAGTCGAATAAATGAAGTAATAGGGTCGTAATGCCAAGTAGCTAATCGTAATGGTAGTATGATTATGTTGCGCATTAGGATTTCCATTACTCAGTTCTTCATGGTGTTCCTTTTACAATGTAGATAAACAAGAAATAGTGCTACCTCATCGGATGAGAATCACGATGAATGTGTTTTAAGCTACATACTATTTCATGCATTTCGTTCCTTTTAGGTGTTGGGGAACGTAGCAGAAAATAAAACATTTCTACGCTTCACCAAGATCAATCTATGGAGTCATCTAGCAACGAGAGAGAGGAGTGCATCTACATACCCTTGTATATCGCGCGCGGAAGTGTTCAAGAGAACGGGGTTGTGGGAGTCATACTCGTCGTGATCCAAATCATCGGAGATCCTAGTGCCGAACGGACGGCACCTCCGCGTTCAACACACGTACGGTTGGGAAGGCGTCTCCTCCTTCTTGATACAGCAAGGGGGAAGGAGAGGTTGATGGAGATCCAGCAGCACGACGGCGTGGTGGTGGATGCAGCAGCGATCTCGGCAGGTCTTCGCCAAGCACAGCGAGAGGGAGAGGTGTCACGGGAGGGAGAGGGAGGCGCCAGGGGATAGGGTGCGGTTGCCCTCCCTCCCCCCTCTTTATATAGGGCCCTTAGGTGGGGCACCGGCCCTAGGAGATCCAATCTCCAAGGGGGGGGGGCGGCCAAGGGGGTGGCTTGCCCCCCAAGGCAAGTGAGGCGCCCCCCACCCCTAGGGTTTCCAACCCTAGGCGCAGGGGGGCCAAGGGGGGCGCACTAGCCCACCAGGGGCTGGTTCCCCTCCCACTTCAGCCCATGGGGCCCTCCGGGATAGGTGGCCACACCCGGTGGACCCCCGGGACCCTTCCGATGGTCCCGGTACAATACCAGTGACCCCCGAAACTTTCCCGATGGCCAAAACTGAACTTCCTATATATAAATCTTCACCTCCGGACCATTCCGGAACTCCTTTTGATGTCCGGGATCTCATCCGGGACTTCGAACAACTTTCGGGTTACCGCATACTAATATCTCAACAACCCTAGCGTCATCGAACCTTAAGTGTGTAGACCCTACGGGTTCGGGAGACATGCAGACATGACCGAGACGCCTCTCCGGTCAATAACCAACAGCGGGATCTGGATACCCATATTGGCTCCCACATGCTCCACGATGATCTCATCGGATGAACCACGATGTCGAGGATTCAATCAATCCCGTATACAATTCCGTTTGTCAATCGGTATGTTACTTGCCCGAGATTCGATTGTCGGTATCCCAATACCTCGTTTAGTCTCATTACCGGCGAGTCACTTTACTCGTATCATAATGCATGATCCCATGACCAGACACTTGGTCACATTGAGCTCATTATGATGATGCATTACCGAGTGGGCCCAAAGATACATCTCCGTCATACGGAGTGACAAATCCCAGTCTCGATTCGTGCCAACCCAACAGACACTTTCGGAGATACCCATAGTGCACCTTTATAGTCACCCAGTTACGTTGTGACGTTTGGCACACCCAAAGCACTGCTACAGTATCCGAGAGTTGCATAATCTCATGGTCTAAGGAAATGATACTTGACATTTGGAAAAGCTCTAGCGAAACAAACTACACGATCTTGCGCTATGCTTAGGATTGGGTCTTCTCCATCACATCATTCTCCTAATGATGTGATCCCGTTATCAATGACATCCAATGTCCATAGTCAGGAAACCATGACTAACTGTTGATCGACCAGCTAGTCAACTAGAGACTTACTAGGGACGTGTTGTGGTCTATATATTCATGAACAATAGACAATTATCATGAACCAGGAAATATAATAATAACCATTTTATTATTGCCTCTATGGCATATTTCCAACTGTCTCCCACTTGCACTAGAGTCAATAATCTAGTTACATTGTGATGAATCGAACACCCATAGCGTTCTGGTGTTGATCATGTTTTGCTCTCACTACTGGAAACTGGGAATTTGCCATCAGCCAGCTCTTTGCCATCTGCCAGCTGATGGCAAAGAACGTCTTTGCCATCTGCTTATAAAAAACAGATGGCAAAGAACTGACAGACGGCAAAGAACATGGTTGCCATCAGCCAATTCCATCTGCTAGTGGATGGCAAATAATCTTTGCCATCTGCTAGCAGATGGCAAAGAGGTGGGCAGGGTCCAGTGCTGCAACGGCCTGTCAACCCACTTCTTTGCCATCTGCCAGCAGATGGCAAAGAATCTTTTCCGTCTGTTGGCAGATGGCAAAGAAGTGGGTGGGGCCCAATGGATAACGGCGCTGTAACGGCCTAGTAGCCCCCACCCCCAACCCTCCTCCGCCTTTCCCTCCCCCATTCGCGTCGCGTCTCCACCCCACCTCCCCTCGCCTCCTCCTCCCCCCGTCCACGTCCCCGTGTCGCGAGAAACCCTCGTCCCATCCTCTCCTCCCTCCCTCCCTCCCTCCCATGGCGGAGTCGCCCGAGAACACCGCCGCGGCGCCCGCCGCTCCTCCCGCCCCCGCCTCGGCCCCGGCGCCGGCGCCGAAGCCGTCCCCGCCCGCCAGGTCCGGGATCCCGCCGCGGTACGACCTCGACGCCAAGTGGGACGCCTGCCTCGACCTCTCCATCCGCCGCGTCGCCTACTCCTTCCTCGCCGGCGCCTTCGGGGGCCTCATCCTCTTTTGTAAGCTCCCCACCACCGCCTCCCCCTTCCCCTCGCCGCACCGTGAGATTTGTTCTCCGCGCCTCCCATGTGTATCTCTTGATCTAGGGTTGCGCAGAAATGATGCCCGTGCTCCATCTCGATCGGTGGTGGCCGCCATGGACACCCGCGGCTATGGTGAGCCCCTGCGCCACCGCCCTCTCTCCTCTCCTCCCCTACTCCCTCACCCATCTCTCTCCCCCGCAGACGAACCCCGCCGCCAGGAGGCCACCATGGAGGCCCGTCCCGAGCTCGCTTCGCCGCTCCTTCAGTGACCCTCGTTGCGCCTGGATGCGGGCGGATCCGACGATTCCCCGACGCGCAGGCTAGCTTGTAGCTAGCTAGCTTGTATATATGCGTTTCTGCTTCTCCAAAATGGCGAATTTACTACATATCTCATTTTAGTACTGGACTGGACTGCCGTGCAGGTGTAGTCAAGATCCCCCCTTTGACCAGTAACCAACGATTCCATAGCTGCTGCTTGCCGTGAGGGATGGCCAGAAGCGGAAGCAGCCTCTGCCTGTGGCTCCTTGTTGCACTCCCTGGGATATTCGTCTTCGTCTCCGTCGAGGCCAGCCGGGGAGATGCTGATCCGCACTACAGGTATGGTGACTCATCTCCTGTTGCAGCAGTTGCACATGATTGATCCATGTACCATTGCTCTTTATTTTCTTATTATAGTCGATCCAGATCTAAATTCTTCATGTTGATGTGTAACTGGGTTAAAAAACTTTACCTCATGTTTCCTCATCTTACCTACCTACACTAGTACTAGTTGGTTAAAAATATTATTAAATCTCCTTTTCTACCTCCAAATTTTGTATTGTTTTCTATATATTGCATTCTCACTACCATGCTTAATTATTTACAGGGCCATTAGAACATGTAACTTGAGTCGTGGAAATCCGAATGTGGTCATGGGCATGCACTTCACTCCAGCGAAGATGTAATCCCCAAGGTAATATCTCCTCTCTTTGATTCATTCATCTTGACTTCATATATGTGTTTCCTAAACTTTTATCTTTCATGCTTAAGTGGTATGGTCGTAAATAGATAGTAAAATCTTTAAAGGATAATTGAGTTATTGAATCTAAAGGCATATAATCAGTTCTCAACTGATGTATATATATACATTTTTTCATCCTCAAAATAATGTCAGTTACATGCCTTGTCCTACATTTGTGATGTTGCTGAGGAGGTTCAGTTCTTGCAGGCGGGGTAAAACTTGAGTCACCTACAAAATGATTTTTACCATTTGTCAGAGCAGAAGTTTTTCTAGGGTTGTGCATGTCGAGCCTGTTTGGCTGTTTATGAGCAGGCTACACTATAGTCGATCAAGCCCTTGCAAGATAGTAATGCATTTTTGCATTCTAGGGTTACAATGGCGACTAATAAACAAGACGACCATGCAGGTATGAACTTTGTATTCTGGGATTGTGCTAAATTTCATGCTTCTGACTCCAGCAATGCATATTTATGTACCTTCCATTTAGCTAGAAACTTGGGATAACCGAGGGTACTTTCTCACATTTTCCGCTCTTCTCAGATTTTAGATTGGGCGTATAGACATGCGTGTCACAGATTGAATTTGTTGTGTTGTTCAAGATTAAAATGGGGAATAGATCATTGTGCCATGTTCAAAATTAGAACTATAAGCAAGAAGGAAAATTATCAATTAGGATGTTGTGTTGTTTCTGTGTAAATATATGCCATGCTAACTTGATGGTTAATATAGATTTTGTATGGTTTGTCTCAGATCTGATAGAGAAGAGACCCCCCCCCCCCCCGGTGACCTCCTACAGCCATGGTCGATGGCAGCCCCGGCAAGGAGTGGCTCACGGTCACAGGAGAGAAGGATCTCCGTACCCTACAAAGCTCGCTGGAGACGGATCCGTAGGAGCACAACCAGCAGCTCAAGTAGTTTTACCTGTGCAACCATCCTGCTAATTCGCTGGGCCTGAAGAATACCGACGAGTCAACGGACACAGGACGTTCCTGCAGGCTGTATGTTTCTGTTCTGTTTCTCACTGTCTTCTATTCCTAATTCAATTGCTTCTCAAATAGTTTGTGTAGACTGTATGGTTTGATTAGAAAGAAAAAATCGTTGATTTAATCATTCACCTGAAGTGACTTTGTTGCACTTTTGATGTTTTTTTCTGTAGCTAAACTTCTGAATTTTGTACGAATGTGAAAGTCTTGCAGCCAAAATAAAAGTACAGGGATCGTGTGCAATTCACATGTTGTGTTGTCTTTTGCCCTGGACAACTAGAGTTAGTTGTCGCATATTTGTTGTTTGGGCATGACAATATTTTAGGACGACCATTATGTTGGCTGGCGTCTGCTGTGCTAACCATCGGACAATTTTTTAATCTTGGTAATTTGGGAAGAGATGTCTTAGTTAGATATCAACTGCAGAAACTGTATGTTGTCAGTGTACATTCACTGTATTTATAGGACCATGCTGTTGTGAATCATGTATTAAACGAGGCGTACAATTCACATAGATGTTATTTTAATTTAGAGTAATACAGAATTCTTGCTAACAAGTAGTGGGGATTGTGTATGCTTGGGCGATGATATCATTTCTTGGTCTTCCAAATAAGAACATCACGAGTCCCAGTCTATTGTGTAAGCCAAGTACCATGCCACAACTCACGATGTCGCTGAAACATGTTGGTTATGCCAGCTGCTGCAGGAGCTACATCATCCACTCGCATACTGTACATTGTTTACTGAGACAACATCAACATGGAATATTTGTCTGTCAACTCAGTGAAGCACCAACGGATCAAGGACATTGAGGTTGATATTTGTATTCTACTCGAAAAAGGTGACTATATTAATTAATTCTAAGCACCCCTCTTCAGTCCATCTTATATACAAATCTCAAGCCTATGTCTATATAAGATGCACGTGCGTACATATACACTGCTTGAGCAACAACAACTTCTATACTACATACTCCTCTCTATGCGTATGTATACATTACAAAAAGAAGAAACTGATAATGGAATTTGTCAGTCGATTCACGGAACAGGGAGGGGTAGTTTTAACAACAAAGTGTTTTAGTTTACTCCATCCTTGATCCGGCAGCGGAACAGGGACCTGTTGTACTCCTTATAAACTATTTTAGTTTTATAATCATCTTTTATTTTTCTCCAGTTTTTTCAGCAAACACATCGAGACGTTGGAAGAAATTGACGTGGTGTAAAAGGAGCTGGCTTTACAGTCTGGCGTTAAGCACTGGGGAGGAGTTTGTTCTTTAGGTGAATACATATGTGTTCATGACTATTGGTAACATGTGAAACTTGCTACCTATGCACTACTAGGGAAAAGCCTATACACAGAATCTTATCAGCAGCGCGTCTGAAAATAACTCGCTGCTGCTAACTAGCAGTAGCGCGGGCCATTGAAACTCGCTGCTGATACAAATATAGCAGTAGCGCGTCCACCCAAAGACGCGCTGCTGCTATAATTCCTATGAGGCCGCCGCGAGGCTAGTTATAGCAGCAACGCGTTAACACGACGCGCGGTACTGCTACGTAGCATAGTAGCAGCGCATTTCCCAGACAAGCACTACTGCTAAGTTTCGTACAAAAATTTAGTCCCACCTTGCTCCGTGAAGAGAGTTTATACCACCTTAAATCTGTTACTTCTCACACTTTGACAAGCACTTGATCTTCATTGAACTCTATGTGTAGAATTGGTGGCTGCAATATGAGTCTTCACCTGTTCCTAAACCGGTGAGGACTCATATTGTCGAATCAGATTGTACACAAAAAGATCGTTGATGATCAATGTGTATTTTTGCATGCTGACATATAGCAGTAGCGCTTTATCGTGAAAAGCGCTGCTGCTAGATAGCTTAGCAGTAGCGCGTTTTGCTGAAGAGCGCTACTGCTAAGCCATCCATCTCCCTGATCTCCTCCCTTCGGATCCACTCACACACACAGCAATAAATTCTGCGCCGCGCGCCCCCGGCCGTCGCCCTCTCCTCCGCGCGTCTGCGCCGCGCGCCCCCATCGCCGCTCCTCCGTCTGCGCCGCGTGCCGTCACCTCCTCCTCCTTGTTGGACTCGGTACCGGCCTCCTCCTCCGTCCTTCCTCTCCACTCGCCGCTGGCCGGCCCCTCCTCACTCCGCCTTCCTCCTCCGTCCTCCCTCAACTGGCCGCGCCGGCCGGCCCCTCCGCGCTCCGCCTTCCTCCTCCATCCTACTCTCTTCTCCCTCCTCGAGTCGCCCTCCTTCTCCCTCCTACTCATATGCAACATTTGATTTAGTTGATATAATTTAGCTGACTTAGTAGGCTAGTTGATTTAGTTGACTTAGAACATTTTGATTTAGTTGACTTAGTAGGCTAGTTGATTTAGTTGACTTAGAACATTTTGATTTAGTTGATTTAGTAGGCTAGTTGATTTAGTTGACTTAGAACATTTTGATTTAGTTGATTTAGTAGGCTAGTTGATTTAGTTGCCTTAGAATATTTTGATTTAGTTGACTTAGTAGGTTAGTTGACTTAGTTGATTTAGAACATTTTGATTTAGTTGATTTAGTAGGCTAATTCATTTAGTTAATTTAGTTGAATTAGAACATTTTGATTTAGTTGATTTAGTTGACTTAGAACATTTTGATTTAGTTGATTTAGTAGGCTAGTTGATTTAGTTGACTTAGAACATTTTGATTTAGTTGATTTAGTAGGCTAGTTGATTTAGTTGCCTTAGAATATTTTGATTTAGTTGACTTAGTAGGTTAGTTGATTTAGTTGACTTAGAACATTTTGATTTAGTTGATTTAGTAGGCTAATTCATTTAGTTGACTTAGGAACATTTTGATTTAGTTGATTTAGTAATCCTTTGCTCATATTGCTTTAGGAAGAATGGCGCCACCACCACCACCACTATGTCAACTGTGCAAGTCAAGATGCGCCAGCAGCCTTGCAACTGGCAAGCTGTTCGGCATCTACTTCCGGCCGAGTTTTCGTCATGCGGCGGTAAGAAATTAGATGAAATGTAATAACTATTTTATTTTTAGTGTTGGCATTACTGCATTGTGTCATTTTGCTTAGTTTACACAGATCGTCCCATGCAATGTAAGGTTGAAATTCAACAAGCTGACAGGAGACACTGTGACATTTGAGGCTCCTGGGGGGGCCGTACACTATGGAGGTCGAGAAAGGACACAATATGTCGCAGATTGGAGGAGATGGATGGGCCCGTTTCGTCGCTCGCATGCATCTTACTGGTGGTGAGTTGATCAGCTTCAACTTCCGAGCAGAAAGACCCAAGCTAGCTGTCATTTATCTCAACCTGGTGGAAGATGATGAAGATGACGAAGATGATGAAGATGATGAAGATAATGAGGACCCACTCGATGAAGATGATGAGGACCCACTTCATGAAGCCATCGTAGCTCAAAGAACAAGGCTGAGTGAGGAGGAGGTGTCCAACCTGTGGGACATAATTCCGCCACGTGCTGACTTTGTCGGGGTGCCATTCGTGACCCGCTTGACAAATACCATGGTTGATCGACATGATATGGTATGTTATACTTACAAATGCAAATTAATAGTGTGAATTACTTAGTGTACAGTCCAATGATATGGTATATGTTGTGTGGAATCTAGTCGATGATATATATGTTTTAGTGTAGAGTTCGATCAGATGCTTATTAATTGATATGTTTTTCTTATTCAGAAATTGGCAAAGAGCATATCTGTGAGTTATGGTATCGAGCCTGATGAAGAAGGCTCAGCTGGACTACGCCTTACTGCAAGGGGCTCCGTCACAACCTGTACTTACCGCGTGGACACGGACGGTCGCACACACTTAAGCTCGGTTGGGTGGAAGAAATTCCTCGATGGCAAGAATCTTCGTGTTGGACAGGCCATCCTAATTACTATCAGGAACACCAACCGCCCAGGCTTGAGGATGATGATTGTCTTCGATATCATCTAGAACTACATATGTGTGTGTGGCTATATCATCTAGAACTACATATGTGTGTGTGGCTATATCATCTAGAACTACATATGATGATCGTCGTCGATATCATCTAGAACTACATATGATGATGGCCGTTGATATGACCATGTACTGCTTGAGGATGCATGTTGGCTATGCATGAAATTGTTATCTTAGTACTCCCTTCGTTCCAAATTACTCGTCGTGGTTTGAACTAAAACCACGACGAGTAATTTGGAAACGAAGGGAGTACTACCGTACCTAGTAATGGTTTATGAATTTGATGAAAGATAGTACCTGGTTTCTAGCATCTGAAAGGAGAACTGAAAGGGAAAATGATGAAAGATATAGCAGTAGCATGGGATGAAGAAATCGCTACAGCTAGTTAATAGTAGCGCGTTCCTAAAAAGCGCTGCTGATATCGTTCAACAGTAGTAGCGCTGGTTGGGGCCGCGCTACTACTATGAGTTAGCTGTAGCGCCTTATTAGTAGCGCGGCCACCCGCGCTGCTGCTAGCCTGAAAACACGCGCTGCTGCTAGCCTTTTCCCTAGTAGTGATGGATGAAACTGTGTAATATTGATGAAACTATGTATATGTACGGATGAAACTTGCTACTATTGGTAACATGTGTTGGATACATATGTGTTCACGACTATTGGTAATATGTGTTGAATATGCTATATTCGTCATATAAATATATTTGTGTTTGATTTCTGTGAAAATGAATTGATATAAGAAAAACAAAATTAAATGGGGCAATATAGTCACTTTGCCATCTGCTGGCAGATGGCAAAGAGCTTTGCCATCAGCTGGCAGATGGCAAAGAGGCCACGTGTCATCTACATGTAACATTTGGGCTGGCCTATTTGGGCTCTTTGCCATCTGACAGCAGATGGCAAATCTCTTTGCCATCTGCTGGCAGACGGCAAAGCATTCAGCCTTTGTCATCTGCTAGCAGATGGCAAAGAGCCTGCAGCCTTTGCCATCTGCTGGCAGATGGCAAAGTATGCCGTTAGCCTTCTAACGGAGCTAACCCCGTTAAGAGGCTTTGCCATCTGCCAGCAGATGGCAAAGCCACAGGCTCTTTGCCATCAGCCAGCAGATGGCAAAGAAGCCTTTACCGGCAGGGTTTCAGACGAACTGTTTGCCATCTGCTGGCAGATGGCAAAGCCTTTGCCATCCGCCGACCATGCCTTTGCCATCTGCCATGGCAGATGGCAAAGTGCCAGATTCCAGTAGTGTCTAGGGAGAGGTTTAGTCAACGGATCTGCTATATTCAGGTCCGTATGTACTTTACAAATATGTACGTCTCCATCTTGAACATTTTCACGGATGGAGTTGAAGTGACGCTTGATGTGCCTGGTCTTCTTGTGAAACCTGGGCTCCTTGGCAAGTGCAATAGCTCCAGTGTTGTCACAGAAGAGTGTGATCGGCCCCGACGCATTGGGTATGACTCCTAGGTCGGTGATGAACTCCTTCACCCAGATTGCTTCATGCGCTGCCTCCAAGGCTGCCATGTACTCCGCTTCACATGTAGATCCCGCCATGACGCTTTGCTTGCAACTGCACCAGCTTACTGCCCCACCATTCAAAATATACACGTATCCGGTTTGTGACTTAGAGTCATCCAGATCTGTGTCGAAGCTAGCATCGACGTAACCCTTTACGACGAGCTCTTCATCACCTCCATATACGAGAAACATGTCCTTAGTCCTTTTCAGGTACTTCAGGATATTCTTGACCAATGTCCAGTGTTCCATGCCGGGATTACTTTGGTACCTTCCTGCCAAACTTACGGCAAGGTTTACATCAGGTCTGGTACAGGTCATGGCATACATGATAGACCATATGGCCGAGGCATAGGGGACGACATTCATCTTTTCTCTATCTTCTGCCGTGGTCGGGCATTGAGCCGAGCTCAATTTCACACCTTGCAACACAAGCAAGAACCCCTTCTTGGACTGATCCATATTGAACTACTTCAATATCTTATCATGGTATGTGCTTTGTGAAAGACCTATGAGGCGTCTCGATCTATCTCTATAGATCTTGATGCCTAATATGTAAGCAGCTTCTCGAAGGTCCTTCATTGAAAAACACTTATTCAAGTAGGCCTTAATACTGTCCAAAAGTTCTATATCATTTCCCATCAAAAGTATGTCATCCACATATAATATGAGAAATGCTACAGAGCTCCCACTCACTTTCTTGTAAACGCAGGCTTCTCCATAAATCTTCATAAACCCAAACGCTTTGATCATTTCATTAAAGCGAATGTTCCAACTCCGAGATGCTTGCACCAGCCCATAGATGGAGCGCTGGAGCTTACATACCTTGTTAGCATTCTTAGGATCGACAAAACCCTCCGGCTGCATCATATACAGTCCTTCCTTAAGATGACCGTTAAGGAATTCCGTTTTGACGTCCATTTGCCATATCTCATAATCATAGTATGCGGCAATTGCTAACATAATTCGGACGGGCTTCAGCTTCGCTACGGGAGAGAAAGTCTCATCGTAGTCAACCCCTTGAACTTGTCGATAACCCTTAGCGACAAATCGAGCTTTATAGATGGTAACATTACCATCCGCGTCCGTCTTCTTCTTAAAGATCCATTTGTTTCTATCGCTCGCCGATCATTGGGCAAGTCTGTCAAAGTCCATACTTTGTTTTCATACATGGATCCTATCTCAGATTGCATGGCTCCAAGCCATTTGTTGGAATCTGGGCCCGCCATTGCTTCTTCATAGTTCGAAGGTTCACCGTTGTCTAACAACATGATTTCCAGGACAGGGTTGCCATACCACTCTGGTGTGGAACGTGTCCTCGTGGACCTACGAAGTTTAGTAGTAACTTGATCCGAAGTACCTTGATCATCATCATTAATTTCCTCTCTATTCGGTGCAGGCACCACAGGAACATCTTCCTGAGCTGCGCTACTTACCGGTTCAAGAGGTAGTACTTCATCGAGTTCCACTTTCCTCCCACTTACTTCTTTCGAGAGAAACTCTTTCTCCAGAAAGGACCCGTTCTTGGCAACAAAGATCTTGCCCTCGGATCTTAGGTACAAGGTATACCCAATGGTTTCCTTAGGGTATCCTATGAAGACGCATTTTTCCGACTTGGGTTCAAGCTTTTCAGGTTGAAGTTTCTTGACATAAGCATCGCATCCCCAAACTTTTAGAAACGATAGCTTAGGTTTCTTCCCAAATCATAATTCATACGGTGTCGTCTCAACGTATTTAGACGGTGCCCTATTTAAAGTGAATGTAGTTGTCTATAGAGCGTATCCCCAAAATGATAGCGGTAAATCTGTGAGTGACATCATAGATCGCACCATATCCAATAGAGTGCGATTACGACGTTCGGACACACCGTTACGCTGAGGTGTTCCAGGTGGCGTGAGTTGTGAAACGATTCCACATTTCCTTAAGTGCGTACCAAATTCATGACTTAAATATTCTCCCCCATGATCTGATTGTAAGAACTTTATCATTTGGTCACGTTGATTCTCTACCTCATTCTGAAATTCCTTGAACTTTTCAAAGGTCTCAGACTTGTGTTTCATCAAGTAGACATACCCATATCTACTCAAGTCATCAGTGAGAGTGAGAACATAATGATAGCCTCCGCGAGCCTCAACGCTCATTGGACCGCACACATGAGTATGTATGATTTCCAATAAGTTGGTTGCTCGCTCCATTGTTCCGGAGAACGGATTCTTGATCATTTTTCCCTTGAGGCATGGTTCGCATGTGTCAAACGATTCATAATCTAGAGACTCTAAAAGTCCATTAGCATGGAGCTTCTTCATGCGCTTGACACTAATGTGACCAAGGCGGCAGTGCCACAAGTATGTGGGAATATCGTTATCAACCTTACATATTTTGGTATTCACACTATGAATGTGTGTAACATCACGTTCAAGATTCATTAAGAATAAACCATTGACCAGCGGGGCATGACCATAAAACATATCTCTCATATAAATAGAACAACCATTATTATCGGATTTAAATGAGTAGCCATCTCGTATTAAACGAGATCCAGATACAATGTTCATGCTCAAAGCTGGCACTAAATAACAATTATTGAGGTTTAAAACTAATCCCGTAGGTAAATGTAGAGGTAGCGTGCCGACCCGCGATCACATCGACCTTGGAACCATTCCCGACCCACATCGTCACCTCGTCCTTCGCCAGTCTCCGCTTATTCCGCAGCTCCTGCTTTGAGTTACAAATATGAGCAACCGCACCGGTATCAAATACCCAGGAGCTACTACGAGTGCTGGTAAGGTACACATCAATAACATGTATATAACATAAACCCTTGGTGTTGTTGGCCTTCTTCTCCGCTAAGTACTTGGGGCAGTTCCGCTTCCAGTGACCACTTCACTTGCAATAAAAGCACTCAGTCTCAGGCTTGGGTCCATTCTTTGACTTCTTCCCGGCAACTGGCTTACCGGGCGCGGCAACTCCCTTGCCGTCCTTCTTGATGTTCTTCTTACCCTTGCCTTTCTTGAACTCAGTGGTTTTATTCACCATCAACACTTGATGTTCCTTTTTGATCTCTACTTCCGTTGATTTCAGCATTGAATATACCTCAGGAATGGTCTTTTCCATCCCCTGCATATTGAAGTTCATCACAAAGCTCTTGTAGCTCGGTGGAAGCGACTGAAGGATTCTATCAATAACAGCGTCATCCGGGAAATTAACTCCCAGCTTAGTCAAGCGGTTGTGCAATCCAGACATTTTGAGTATGTGCACATTGACAGAACTATTTTCCTCCATCTTACAACTAAAGAACTTGTCGGAGACTTCATATCTCTCGACCCGGGCTTGAGCTTGGAAAACCATTTTCAGCTCTTCGAACTTCTCATATGCTCTGTGTTGCTCAAAACGCTTTTCGAGCCGCGGTTCTAAGCTGTAAAGCATGCCGCACTGAACGAGGGAGTAATCATCAGCACGAGCTTGCCAAGCGTTCATAACGTCTTGGTTCTCTGGGATGGGTGCTTCACGTAGTGGTGCTTCTAGGACATAATATTTCTTTGCAGCTATGAGGATGATCCTCAGGTTCCGGACCCAGTCCGTATAGTTGCTGCCATCATCTTTCAGCTTGGTTTTCTCTAGGAACGCATTGAAGTTGAGGGCAACATTAGCGTGGGCCATTTGATCTACAAGACATATTGTAAAGATTTTAGACTAAGTTCATAATAATTAAGTTCATCTAATCAAATTATTCAATGAACTCCCACTCAGACAGACATCCCTCTAGTCATCTAAGTGAAACATGATCCAAGTCAACTAGGCCATGTCCGATCATCACGTGAGACGGACTAGTAAACATCGGTGAACATCTTCATGTTGATCGTATCTTCTATACGACTCATGCTCGACCTTTCGGTCTTCCGTGTTCCGAGGCCATGTCTGTACATCCTAGGCTCGTCAAATCAACCTAAGTGTATTGCGTGTGTAAATCTTCCTTACACCCATTGTATTCGAACGTTAGGATCTATCACACCCGATCATAACGTGGTGCTTCGAAACAACGAACCTTCGCAACGGTGCACAGTTAGGGGGAACACTTTTCTTGAAATTATTATGAGGGATCATCTTATTTAAGCTACCGTCATTCTAAGCAAATAAGATGTAAAACATGATAAACATCACATGCAATCAAATAGTGATATGATATGGCCAATATCATATTACTCCTTTGATCTCCATCTTCGGGGCGCCATGATCATCTTCGTCACCGGCATGACACCATGATCTCCATCATCATGATCTCCATCATCGTGTCTTCATGAAGTTGTCACACCAACGATTACTTCTACTTCTATGGCTAACGCGTTTCGCAATAAAGTAAAGTAATTTACATGGCGTTATTCAATGACATGCAGGTCATACAAAAATAAAGACAACTCCTATGGCTCCTGCCGGTTGTCATACTCATCGACATGCAAGTCGCGATTCCTATTACAAGAACATGATCAATCTCATACATCACATATATCATTCATCACATCCTTTTGGCCATATCACATCACAAGGCATATGCTGCAAAAACAAGTTAGACGTCCTCTAATTGTTGTTGCAAGTTTTTACGTGGCTTCTATAGGTTTCTAGCAAGAACGTTTCTTACCTACGTAAAACCACAACATGATATGCCAATTTCTATTTACCCTTCATAAGGACCCTTTTCATCGAATCCGCTCCAACTAAAGTGGGAGAGACAGACACCCGCTAGCCACCTTATGCAACTAGTGCATGTCAGTCGGTGGAACCTGTCTCACGTAAGCGTACGTGTAAGGTCGGTCCGGGCCGCTTCATCCCACGATGCCGCCGAAGCAAGATAAGACTAGTAGTGGCAAGAAAGTTGACAACATCTACTCCCACAAGTTTGTATTCTACTCGTGCATAGAAACTATGCATAGACCTAGCTCATGATGCCACTGTTGGGGAACATAGCAGAAAATAAAAAAATTCTATGCTTCACCAAGATCAATCTATGGAGTCATCTAGCAAGGAGAGAGAGGAGTGCATCTACGTACCCTTGTAGATCGCGCGCGGAACTGTTCAAGAGAACGAGGTTGAGCGAGTCGTACTCGTCGTGATCCAGATCACCGGAGATCCTAGCACCGAATGGACGGCACCTCCGCATTCAACACATGTACGGTTGGGAAGACGTCTCCTCCTTCTTGATCCAGCAAGGGGGAAGGAGAGGTTGATGGAGATCCAGCAGCACGACGGCGTGGTGGTGGATGCAACAGCGATCTCGGCAGGGCTTCGCCAAGCACAGCGAGAGGGAGAGGTGTCACGGGAGGGAGAGGGAGGCGCCAGGGGCTAGGGTGCGGCTGCCCTCCCTCCCCCCTCTTTATATAGGGCCCCTAGGGGGGCGCTGGCCCTAGGAGATCCAATCTCCAAGGGGGGACGACGGCCAAGGGGGTGGCTTGCCCCCCAAGGCAAGTGAGGCGCCCCCCACCCCTAGGGTTTCCAACCCTAGGCGCAGGGGGGCCCAAGGGGGGCCCACCAGCCCACCAGGGGCTGGTTTCCCTCCCACTTCAGCCCATGGGGCCCTCCAGGATAGGTGGCCCCACCCGGTGGACCCCTGGGACCCTTCTGGTGGTCCCCGTACAATACCAGTGACCCCCGAAACTTTCCCGATGGCCGAACTGAACTTCCTATATATAAATCTTCACCTCCGGACCATTCCGGAACTCCTCGTGACGTCCGGGATCTCATTAGGGACTCCGAACAACTTTTGGGTTACCACATACTAATATCTCAACAACCCTAGCGTCACCGAACCTTAAGTGTGCAGACCCTACGGGTTCGGGAGACATGCAGACATGACCGAGACGCCTCTCCGGTCAATAACCAACAGCGGGATCTGTTTACCCATGTTGGCTCCCACATGCTCCTCGATGATCTCATCGGAATGAACCACGATGTCGAGGATTCAATCAATCCCATATACAATTCCCTTTGTCTATCGGTATGTTACTTGCCCGAGATTCGATGGTCGGTATCCCAATACCTCGTTTAATCTCGTTACCGGCAAGTCACTTTACTCGTACCATAATGCATGATCCCGTGACCAGACACTTGGTCACATTGAGCTCATTATGATGATGCATTATCGAGTGGGCCCAGAGATACCTCTCCGCAATACGGAATGACAAATCCCAGTCTCGATTTGTGCCAACCCAACAGACACTCGGAGATACCCGTAGTGCACCTTTATAGTCACCCAGTTACTTGTGACGTTTGGCACACACAAAGCACTCCTACGGTATCCGGGAGTTGCACAATCTCATGGTCTAAGGAAATGATACTTGACATTTGGAAAAGCTCTAGCGCAACGAACTACACGATCTTGTGCTATGCTTAGGATTGGGTCTTGTCCATCACATCATTCTCCTAATGATGTGATCCCGTTATCAATGACATCCAATGTCCATAGTCAGGAAACCATGACTATCTGTTGATCAACGAGCTAGTCAACTAGAGGCTTACTAGGGACGTGTTGTGGTCTATATATTCACACATGTATTACAATTTCCGGATAACACAATTATAGCATGAACAATAGACAATTATCATGAACCAGGAAATATAATAATAACCATTTTATTATTGCCTCTAGGGCATATTTTCCAACATTAGGTGCATCATTAAAATTCTTATCCTGATAGTCAGTTGTCATTCCACATTCATATGATGCATATACTGGAGTAAGATTGTATTAATTGCTTTGATTGATTGGATGTGTGTGTGTGTGGTCTAGTCTTTTGCTACGAATATATGCATTTGGCCAAAGCATTAGAAATTGAGAAATTGCTTACTCTTATCATATTGCATATAATTGTCAATTGAAGTCAACTAAAGTCATTACATCAGCATGTGAATATTTAGATTTCTTCGATGAATAAGCGACTAAAATATTACAAATGTGTGGGCCGCCGCCTAGGCATCCACAGACCCCTCACCCACTAGGGGAGAAGCTGAGACCTCACTGCCACTCTCACTGGCATTACATAGGCTTTCCCGGTGGCTCTCTGGCGGTAGCAAGGAGGAGAAGGGTGCAAGAGGTTGGCAGCATGGAAAAATCTTAATTTCCCTTAATCGCTTGCGAGTCATGCAAGGGAGAATCATAGTGTTGAACTATCAATCTGTTTTTTCACTAGGCTATGGTTGATATTCCACCGTATCAACGTCCGAAGATATCTAGGCAAGCCAGTAGAAAGGAACTTTTTTTGCGTCTAAGAGGGTATGTTCTATCAAAAAATAGGATCATTTTTTAGCCGAAGCATGCCAAAGTTGGAGCACATGGCATTGGTGTCCACGTTCCTCCATAGCGTGAACCACTGGTAACACACAAGTATATGGGATCGCAACAGTTTTTGAGGGTAGAGTATTCAACCCAAATTTATAGATTCGACACAAGGAGAGCCAAAGAATATTTGCAAGTATTAGTAGTTGAGTTGTCAATTCAACCGCACCTGGAGATTAATTATCTGCAACAAAGTGATCAGTAGCACAGTAATATGATAGTTTTGATAATAGTGGTAGCAGCAATAGTAACTGTAACAGTGATAACAATCGTTTTGTAGCAGTAACAATAGTAACAACAGTAGTAACTTAGCAAGAACAATATGTAGGAAAATCGTAGGAATTGGATCGGTGATTCGTTGGATGATATTCATCATGAGACGGTCATAACCTAGGGCGATCCGGCACTAGGTCCAGTTCATAAATATAATGTAGGCATGTATTCCGTAAATAGTCATACGTGCTTATGGAAAGAACTTGCATGACATATTTTGTCCTACCCTCCCGTGGCAGCGGGGTCCTATTGGAAACTAAGGGATATGAAGGCCTCCTTTTAATAGAGAACCGGAACAAACATTAACACACACGGTGAATACATGAACTCCTCAAACTACGGTCATCACCGGGAGTGGTCCCGACTATTGTCACTCCGGAGTTGCCGAATCATAACACATAGTAGGTGACTATAACCTGCAAGATCGGATCTAGAACATGGATATAATGGTGATAACATAAACGGTCAGATTTGAAATCACGGCACCCGGGCCCAAAGTGATGACAAGCATTAAGCATGGCAACGTCATAGTAGCATCAATCTCAGAACATAATGGATACTAGGGGTCAAGCCCTAACAAAACTAACTCAATTAAATGATGAATCTCATCCAATTCCTCATCGACCAGCGAGCCTACGAAGGAATTACTCACTCCCGGTGGGGAGCATCATGGAATTGGCGATGTAGAAGGGTTGGTGATGACGAAGATCGAAGATCCCCCTCTCCGGAGCCCAGAAAGGACTCCAGATCTGGCCTCCCAATGAAGAACAGGAGACGGCGGCGGCTCTGTCTCGTGAAACGCGATAATTCTTTCTCCATGATTTTATCAGGAAAAATAGGATTTTATAGCGTCGGTTTTAGGGTCTGCGGGGCCACCAGGTGGGGACAACCCACCTGGGCGCGCCTGGAGGGGGTGGCGCACCCTGGTGGGTTCTGCCCACCCAGGTGCCCCCCCCCTCCGGTGGTTCTTGGCTCCAGAAATTCTCTTTTATTGTATAAAAAATCCTCGCAAAGTTTTGTTCCATTCTGAGAACTTTTATTTCTGCACAAAAACAACACCATGGTAGTTCTGCTGAAAATAGCGTCAGTCCGGGTTAGTTTCATTCAAATCATGCAAATTAGAGTCCAAAACAGGAGGAAAAGCGTTAGGAAAAGTAGATACGACTGAGACGTATCATATAAATAAGCTTAAACAACACCCATGTTTTCAGCCAAGATAATAACTAACCATGTCGACAATAACTCCTAAAAAAATATTAAATCATATCAATAACATAATCAGCTAGCGAGTCATAATAATACATCTCAAACAGCAGCATGTTGTTAAAACAACCATGATACAATATGACAATAGTGGTATCTCGCTAGCCCTAACATAAATGCAGAGCACCCCCAAAGTTCAAGCAGCTACTAAACATTGTAATTCATGGTAGAAAAGATCCAGTCATGATGCACCCAACATTAGCTACACACAATGCATCAGCATGGCAGCAGTGCTCTAAGGTTCTGGCGCTTATTTGAGAAGGTGATGACACAAGATAAAAGTAAATAAATAGTCCCTTCGCAGAGGGAAGCAGTGATTTGCAAAGGTGCCAGAGCTCAAGTTTTTAAAACAAATGTAAATGAAATTTTGAGAGATGCACCCTTCTTGTTTACTTTGTGACCATGAGTTATCAATATCTTCCATGCTAAACACATCAGTATCGGCTCCCAAGCGATAAAGTAAATGTTATTGCTCCATAGGAGTTTTTGTTTGATTATTTGTAAATTCTTTTTGCAATTTGGGACTAGGAACCCCTATTACCACCCCTTTTCTCGTGCAATGGTGAGTGAATAAACACCCATCCTGAGAATAACCCGCTTAGCATGGAAGATACCAACTACCTCTTGTCGCTCTATGAATAATCCAGGCACACAAAAACGATGTTTATTTGAAGTTTTTAGAGGTGGCACATGCAAATTTACTTAGGACGGCGGGGTAATACCACATATAGGTAGGTATGGTGGACTCATCTGGAATAACTTGGGTTTCAGGTTTTTGATGTACAAGCATAATTCCCACTCAGTACAGGCGAAGGCTAGACAATAGGTTGAGAAGCGACCAGCTAGAGAGCAACAACGGTCATGAACATGCATTATGCATAAGTAACATTGGATGCTAGCATGGGTAGGATATGAACACCATGAACATAAATATCATAGAGGCTATGTTGGTTTTGATTCAACTACATGCATGAACATGTGCCAAGACAAGCCACTCGAATATTCAGAGCAGGATACCATATCATCATACTACATCACAATCATTTTAACGCAATGTTGAGATAAATCATTATACACTCCTCGCTACTTATGCATGGCATGATAAACTATAATCTCTAATTGTCATTGCAATCATGTTTGATCATAATAGGCTGAATCATGGATACTAGGTTAAACATATTTACAAAAACAGAACAAGTCGAGTCCATACCCATTTCCCTCTGCCATGGCCAGTTCATCAAATATCATCATTATTTACTTTCACTTGCACAACCGAACGATTTGAAAATAATAATAGTGCAAGTGTGTCGTGGACTAAGCTGGAATCTACAAACATTTTATTCAAAAAGGAGAAGACAAGGTAATATGGGCTCTTCATTAGATCAACAATAATGCAAATGAGAGTCACTCAACATTTTCATCATGATCTTCTCCTTGGTATGACTCAATAAAGAGAAAAGAAATTCAGAGAAACACACTGAAATATTTTTGGAGTTTTTGGTTTTTCGAAAACAACTAAATAAAAAGGGAAAAGCAAAAACGAGAAAAACTATTTACACGGGAAAGCTCCCAGCAAGTAAAAGAAGAACAAGGAAATATTTTTGGGTTTTCTTTTTTTGCTACAACAATTTAAACTAGGAAGAAAAATAAAAAAGAAACAAGAAATATTTTTTTGGATTTTCTCAAAGTTTTTCAAACACACAAGAAGAAAGCGAGAAAATAAATTTAACATGGATAATACAATGAAAATGTGTGAACACCGACAACTTGAATGAACTGTGTGAACATGAATGCAATCTCGGTGGAAATACGTACACCCACAAGCTTAGGCTTTTGCCTAACTTGGTAATCAGTCAGTAGCCTGCGTAATGGTCAGAGTGGTAGCTCATGGAGGCTCTTGGTGCGGATGCCTCAGCCCGCCATGCAGCCACAACCGCTGCGTTATGAGCTTGGGCCTCGCTCTCAAGAACATAATATCTTCCCCTATTGTGGCCATTAAAGAGAGCAGGTGCAGGCAAATATGAGTCCACCACGGAGTCCTTTTTAAAAAGAAATTTATAAGTGAAATTATGAGGATCACCTCTAAGGATCTTATGACGTTTCATAGCATAGAAGTCTAGGTATTGCGTGAGTAAAATAGGATCATAGGGCAAGGGTGAAACACCCAGCTCTCTTGCTAAGCGTGTGGCATAAATTCAACCATAAAAATATCCCCTACCAATGTTGTGTTGCAACCTACGTGCAACAATCACTCCAAGATTATAACTTTTGTCGTCGGTGAGTGCGGTGCGCATGAGGCTCAAGTCTGGAGCACAAAGTGTACTACAATCTTGTTTGCCTACAATACATTTTTCATTAAATAATGCGAAGTACTGGATTGAGGGAAAATGAATGCTCTTTATTCTACCTTGCGTCACTCCCCTAGTCTCACCATAGCAAAGACTAGTCAAGAATATTTCGAACTCAGACCTTGGCGGTTCATCGAGCGAACCCCAGAATGGAATTTTGCAGTGGTGAGCGAATCTCTCTAAAGATAAGGTAAATGGATTTTCATACAGTTTAAATGACACCCTAGACTCACAGGAATGGAATTTAAATCATTTGACAAATGATTCAGTGAGAGTGAGGTGTTGGTTGCACTTGTCTGAAATGTAGGGACCGAGATCCGCATTGTGAACATGTTGCTCAAATTCCTCCTTAATGCCCACGCTCAACATATAATTGTTGCAGGCCATAAGCATGTTTTCGTGGAGGCATCTCGAATGGAACTTTCAGTTGGTTCAACATAAGACCGATGAGTGGAGCTGCTACTAGAAGATGCCTCTGAGGATCTCCTCCTCAAAGAACTCCTTTCAAAAAGGTTCATCATATTTGCATACAATTTTCTGAAGAAAAAAAATTGTGTCACAAAAGTTTGTTAACAAAACTTCACAAGATTGGTAGCAACTACTCATATGGATGTATAGAGGCCATCGCAAGCATTCAAACTATTTAGAACTCTAAGAATTCAACATGCAAGCTCATCTACAACAGCACCAAGAGTAGCTAATTATTCAAAATATAAACCACTAAAGCAAAAACTAATTGGACACATGGAAGAGTCACATACCAAGCAACAATCCCCCGAAAACAGTTTCGGAAACGGAGCTTCGAGTAAGGAGATCGAAATCTGCGGGTTTGAGAGCAAGAACACGAAAGAGAGAGCAATGGTGATTTTTTTCTGGAGGTAGGTGATGATGTGGGATGAAGGGATAAGTGAGGGGGGCCATGTGGGGACCACAACCCACCAGGGCGCGCCTGGGGGTCCTGGCACACCCAGGTGGGTTGTGCCCACCTGGTGCACCTCCCTCTGACATTATTTGCACCAAAAATTCTTAAATATTCAGAAAAAATCGTATTAAATTTTCAGAGCATTCTGAGAACTTTTATTTTTGGGTCATTTTTTATTGCACGGAAAATTCAGAAAACAGATGAAACATGGCATTTTATTTTATTTAACTAATAAAAACAGAAAACAAAAGGTAGGGACAGAAGGTAGTGCTCACTAAATTCATCAACTTCATACCTCTCAAAAATGATCCATTAATAAGGTTGATCAAGTCTTATTAACAACCACTTTCGATTAGCATGAAACCGAAGAAATTTCGTAAATCACTAAGTTACCTCAACAGGGATATGAATCTCCCAAACAATAAGCATTTCATATTTCTTTTTCACAGTATGTAGAGGTAGTTCAAAACTTCCAATAGTGATTGTCAGAAATTTTTCAATAACATTAATACCATTCACTTGGAATTGTTTCTTCGGAAAGTGGACCGTATGCTCATTACCATTGATATGAAATGTGATCTTGCTTTTATTGCAATCGATAACAGCCCCTACTGTATTCACGAAGGGTCTGCCAAGGATAATCGACATATTGTCGTCCTCAGGCATCTCAAGGATAACAAAGTCAGTCAAAATAGTAACATTAGCAAAAACAATGGGCACATCCTCACAAATACCGATAGGTATGGCAGTTGATTTGTCAGCCATTTTCAAAGATATTTCAGTAGGTGTGAGTTTATTCAAATCAAGCCTTTTATATAAAGACAAAGGCATAACACTAACACCAGCTCCCATATCATATAAAGCAGTTTTCACATAGTTTCTTTTAATGGAGCAAGGTATAGTTGGTATTCCCGGATCTCCAAGTTTTTAGGTACTCCATCTTTAAAAGTATAGTTAGCAAGCATAGTGGAGATTTCATCTTCCGGTATTTTTCTCTTATTGGTGATGATGTCTTTCATGTACTTTGCATAAGGAGGCATTTTTAAGATATCAGTCAAGCGAGTACGTAAAAAGCCTGGCCTCGGCACTTCAGCAAAGAGTTCAAATTCTTCATCATCTTTATTTTTAGTTGACTTAGGTGGAAAGGGCATAGGTTTTTGAACCCATGACTCTCTTTCCTTACCTTGTTTTCTAGCTACAAAATCTGTTTTATCATATCTTTTATTCTTGGGTTGTGGGTTATCAAGATCAACAGCTAGTTCTATCTCAACATCATTGTCTGGTTCTTTATCTAGTTTGAGTTTCTTCATGAACCTCATCATTATCTTTTTCATTATCAAAAGGTGAGTGTTCACGACCAGATTGAGTTTCAGCATCAGAGATAGAAACTTCATTGTCATTATCAGGAGGTTTGTCTACTTCGGGTTCACTAGAGGCATGCAAAGTCCTACTATTTTTCTTCTTCTTTTCATTTTTAGAAGGACTAGGTGCATCAGTGTTAATTCTTTGAGAATCTTATTCAATTCTCTTTGGGTGTCCCTCAGGATAAAGTGGTTCCTAAGTCATTTTAACTCCTCTTGCTACTCTAACAGCAAGGTCACTTATATTATTGTTCATTTCATCAAGCAACTCCCTTTGAGATTTAGCAACTTGTTCTAATTGAATTTGAACCATAGAGGCATGCTTTCCTACACCTCTAACATCATCAGAGTTGTATTTCAATTGTTTCATAACATTTGCATTGAAGTGATCTTGCTTTCTAATGTAATTATCAAACTCATAAAGGCATTGACTAGGATGTTTATTATGAGGATCATCACTATCATTGAATTTCATTAAAGAATTTACCTCTACCACCAAGTGTATCAAGCCCATGTATTTCTTCAATAGGTGGTAAATTTTTAACATCCTTGGCTTTAATACCTTTTTTCTTCATAGATTTCTTTGCCTCTTGCATATCTTGAGGACTGAGATATAAAATACCCCTCTTCTTCGGAGTGGGTTTAGGCGGTGTTTCAGGAGGATCCCAATCATCATTTTTCAATATGTTATTCAAATAATTCTTCAGCTTTCTCAATACTTCATTCCCTGAAAATACAACCAGCGCAACTATCTAGGAAATCCCTAGAAGCATCGGTTAGTCCATTATAGAAGATATCAAGTATTTCATTTTTCTTAAGAGGATGACTAGGCAAAGCATTAAGCAATTGGATAAGCCTCCCCCAAGCTTGTGAGAGACTCTCTTCTTCAATTTGCACAAAATTAAATATTTCCTGCAAGGCGGCCTGTTTCTTATGATCAGGGAAATATTTTTCAGAGAAGTAATAAATCATATCCTGGGGACTACGCACACAACCAGGAGCAAGAGTATTGTACCAAGCTTTATCATCACCCTTTAATGAGAACGTAAATAATTTGAGGATATAGTAATAGCGAATCTTCTCATCATGAGCAAAAAGGGTGGCTATGTCATTCAACTTAGTAAAGTGTGCCACAACAGTTTCAGTTTCATAACCATGGAAACGATCAGATTCAACCAAAGTAATTAACTCTAGGTTGACAGAGAATTCATAATCCTTATCATCAATAAAGATAGGTGAAGTAGCAAAATTAGGATCACATTTCATCCTAGCATTCAAAGATCTTTCTTTATACTTGCATAATTATTTATCTAGATCATCTCTATCCTTACAAGCAAGAATATCTCTAGTTGCCTCCTCACTCATAGCATAACCTTCTGGTACCTTTGGCAATTCATATCTAGGAGGGCTAGTTCTAATAGGTATTGCAAGACTTTCATATTCAACCTCATCATCAGTTTCAACAATATCATGTTGTCTTACTCTAGCAATTTGCTCATCAAGAAATTCACCTGGCGGCACATCATCAACAAGAAAGGAACTAGCATCATCATGAGTAGCATTCATAGCAGAAGTAGCATCATCAATAACTTCCCACATATCAGAATTAATAGCATGTGGTGGTATTGCAAGTTTACTTATAAGAGAAGGTGACTCTAAAGCAGAGCTGGATGGCAGTTCCTTACCTCCCCTCATCTTAGAGGGAGAAGGCTTAGTCCTAGCATCCTTCAGATTCTTCATAGTGATAATTTGATAATAATTCCAAGTGACTCAAAAAATATAGCTATGCTCCCCGGCAACGGCGCCAGAAAAAGGTCTTGATAAACCACAAGTATATGGGATCGCAACAGTTTTCGAGGGTAGAGTATTCAACCCAAATTTATAGATTCGACACAAGGGGAGCCAAAGAATATTTGCAAGTATTAGTAGCTGAGTTTTCAATTCAACCACACCCGGAGATTAATTATCTGCAGCAAAGTGATCAGTAGCACAGTAATATGATAGTTTTAATAATAGTAGCAATAGTAACGGTAACAGTGATAGCAACGGTTTTGTAGCAATAACAATAGTAACAGCAGTATTGACTTTAGCAAGAACAATATGTAGGAAAATTGTAGGCATTGGTTCGGAGATTCATTAGATGATATTCATCATGAGACATTCATAACCTAGGGCGATACGGCACTAGCTCCGGTTCATAAATATAATATAGGCATGTATTCCGTAAATAGTCATACGTTCTTATGGAAAGAACCTGCATGACATCTTTGTCCAACCCTCCCGTGGCAGCGGAGTCCTATAGGAAACTAAGGGATATTAAGGCCTCCTTTTAATAGATAACCGGAACAAAGCATTAACACATGGTGAATACATGAACTCCTCAAACTACGGTCATCACCGGGAGTGGTCTCGACTATTGTCACTCCGGGGTTGCCGGATCATAACATGTAGTAGGTGGCTATAACTTGCAAGATCGGATCTAGAACATGGATATAATGTTGATAACATAAATGGTTCAGATCTGAAATCATTGCACCCAGGCCCAAAGTGACAAGCATTAAGCATGGCAAAGTCATAGCAGCATCAATCTCAGAACATAATGGATACTTAGGGATCAAGCCCTAACAAAACTAACTCGATTACATGAAGAATCTCATCCAACTCCTCACCGACCAGCAAGCCTACGAAGGAATTACTCACTCCCGGTGGGGAGCATCATGGAATTGGTGATGGAGAAGGGTTGGTGATGAGGAAGATCGAAGACCCCCCCTCTCCGGAGCCCCGAACGGACTCCAGATCTGGCCTCCCAATGAAGAACAGGAGACGGCGACAGATCCGTCTCGTGAAACGTGATAATTCTTTCTCCCTAATTTTTTCTGGAAAATAGGATTTTATAGTGTCGGTTTCAGGGTCTGCGCGGCCACCAGGTGGGGACAACCCACCTAGGCGCTCCTGGAGGGGGTAGCGCGCCTTGGTGGGTTGTGCCCACCCAGGTCCCCCCCCCTCCGATGGTTCATGGCTCCAGAAATTCTCTTTTATAAAAATCCTCGCAAAATTTCATTCTATTGCGAGAACTTTTATTTCTGCACAGAAACAACACCATGGTAGTTCTGCTGAAAACAACATCAATCCGGGTTAGTTTCATTCAAATCACACAAATTAGAGTCCAAAACAAGAGGAAAAGCATTAGGAAAAGTAGATACGACGGAGACGTATCAACCACGTCGACAACATTCTTCTTATTTTTTGTTTTGTATATTTATTTTTATCGATTCTTGATTACTTTTGTTCTATTCTACTCCATTTCAATACATGTAAATGTTTTAACATTCACCAACATCCTAAATTCATGAAAACAATTAATATCCACGAATATTATTATAAAATCATTAAAATATTAAAAATGTGTGAGACTTCTTAAATTTTATAATAGTTTTAAATATTTGCAAAAGAAATATCAAGCAGTGAGTAACTTTGTTTCTGTGTTTCCTATAACTCTTTTGTCATACCAGCCCTCAGACGGTAACTAAATGTTGTGAAATATTGAATGCATCATATGTGTTGCCACTAATACTAAGCCCATTAGCATTTCACTATTTGTTTTCATGAATGAAAAACACAAAAATCCTAGCTTACTTTCGTAGTCGATTTTTGGCCAATGTAACATTTAGAGAGCCATCATGGAAAAAAAGAAACACTAAAGATATTATAATTGGTGTTCCTGAGCTAGTCATATTTATGACCCTCCATCCCCATCGACATACATGTGGTGATTTTGTGATGGGAAACCCACTTTTTGCTCGACTCACTTGCTTTGGTACATTGTTGTTGCTGTCGATGGTGGTGGAGATGATATCTCGGGTTGTCCTCATACGGAATCTTACCATCCTAGCAGTTTTGCTTAGTAAGAGCGCCAAAAGAAAACAACCCATCAAAAATTGACACAATGGAACACCAAAGATGAACAACCATGAAAAGACATGACCAACATCATCACATGATAGATCTGGTAAGATCTTATTACCTTCTCGCATGTGATTGCCAAGGCGGCTAATCCTCGAGAAGCACCGGCTCTGGTTGCTCCATGCAAAGTATGGTGACACTCTATAAGCCTTAGCAGACTATGCCATTGTTGGCAACATCATCTGAACCACCATTTGCTGCAAGAGCAGAGAGCCTAGGAAGGGAGATGAGCGTGCCGACCTAGTTACAATTTGCAAGTGTTTGCTTGACAATTTTCCGCATCAAGCGACAAATAGGCATATTATCCTATTCCACGCTCACTGCATAGAATAGTAGTCAAATGGTATTCTTCCCGTAGGGACAACACACATGGCTTGGCCCAAAAAGTGTAACTGAGTGTAGTTGGTTCCATTGGTTTTCTTACTTTTTTTCTATTCTTGTCTGTACCATTTTTTGTTAGTTTTCTGTGTTTGCTTTTTTCTCGTTTTCTTTTTACCATTTTCATATTTCATTTTCTGATTCTTTTCTTCTATTTTACCACTTTATAATACATGTACATTTTTCATAACTCACCAACATTTATAAATCCCTAAACATTTTATTATATGTGACTATTTTCTAAATTTGTGATAAAATCTTAAATCGTGATGTTTATATAATATATAAATATTTTTAAAGTATTTGTGAACATTTTCAATTTGTGACCAGGTTTGGTTTTCTAGGTGGCTAAAACTCTTTAATCATGCCATCCCCAAGAAGGTTATTTAATATGAATGAAACATTGAATATGTCATGTGTGATGTCCCTAGAACTGAGCCCATTTGCATTTCATGATTTTGTTTGGTGGAAGAAAAAGTCCTAGCTTATTGCCTTATTTCGTATTGTCCATTGCATCTTTTTCCAAAAAAACCATAAAAATAAAGAAATACAAGAGATATTATAGCAAATGTTTCTAAGCTACCCATATTTATGACCAACAATCCTGTCGAAATCAAAATTTAAGACACATATATGTTTTCATAGATAACAATACATAGTAGAAAAATAATATAATAAAAAAACAATCACATCCCTAAGCCCAATCCATCGGTCTTTCTTTTGCCAAGGCGGAAAAAAACATGTTGCGTACTTAGCCAATTCGGTCCGGACATACCTTTCATGGTACTAACCTAGAAACAATAGACATACAGTACTCGCTATGTTTCAAAGCTAGCTACACTTAGGACCCACCAACCCCGTCGAGATCAAAATATCAAAGACCATATATATATAGGTAAAAATAGGTAAAATATAGGGTGAAATTACTATTATTTACAAGAATATAATAGAAAATAATACCATACTAGCATAATTTTAGTCCTTGTCGTTGATAGTGGTAAGATGATCTGGCCAACCATGTGGTCGTTCCCATCCGCATACAGAACCATCATGCTAGTTTTGCTTAACAAGGGAGCCCGATGAAAAGAACATATCAAATGTTATCACTATTGAACACCATAGACAACACACCATGGAACACATGGCCAGGACCATCTTAGCATAGATTTAGTAAGATCCGGTTAACCTCTCACATGATATTTCCGTGGAGGAATTTCATCAAGCAACACTGACTCCTGAGTCGGCTGCTCCATTGGTAACATTGTGAGGCACTATAGGCGGTGGAGGACGACACCTTGGCTAGTAACATGATGTCCACCACCATCAGTAGCAATAACTGCAAGCCCAAGCATATGAGCTGAGTGCCCCGGGCTAGTTACAATCTGCAAGTGTTTGCTCGACTATTTGCCATATTAATTGAGCGGCAAGTAAGAGGAATTTCATTTTTAGGCTCGTTGCATAGAATAGTAGTCAAATGGTATTATCATCACCTGGACAACGCATGTGAGCATGCTCTAGTAGCATAATTGAGAGTAGCTGGTTCCATTGGTTTTATTCTGGGTTTTTCATTACTAGTTTTTATAGGTTTCTTTGATTTCTTTTTTTATGATTTCATGTTCTGGTTTCGTATGTTCTTTTTTATTGCACTCCAATGCATGAACATTTCTGAAAATTTAACAACATTTCTAAATCCATGAATATAAATTTAATCCACAAACATTTTTAAGATTCACGAACCTTTTAAATTCATGAAGATTAATTTAATTTACAAATTTTCTTAATATTTTTGAACATTTTCAAAATTTGGTAAAAAAATTGTTTTCCCCCTCCCTAAAACTGTTTTGCCATACTGTCTGAAAGAAGGTAACTTAATATCACAAACATTTAATGTTTCATGTGTGATGTCCCTAATATTGAGCCCATAGGCCTTATTGCCTTTTTTGCTTTTGTCCAATGTATATTTTGTCGAACCATCATGGAAAGAGAAAAACTCAAGAGAAATTAGATCGGTATTCGTGAGCTAGAATTATATATGACCGTCCAACCCAGCCAAAAGTCAAAATATGATAAACCAATATGTTTTAATATATAAGAACAAAGAGCATAGATATAATATAAAAATCATTCTCATTCCTATGCCTAACTCATCGATCTTTCTTTCTCCCAAGGTGAATAAAAATCACCATTGTTATACTATTAGCTAGTTTGGTCCAGACATAAATTTTGTGGAAGTGACAAAAAAAGAGAGATATTGTAGTGGAGCTGTGATACATCCATTTTGCATCTCTATTTTTTTTATTATAATGTACTCTTTATCAGTGATATTTTGCACATTACAACTCCATTATAATGCCTTTTTCTCTTCAATTTAATATTTCTATGCCACAACTCCACTATCGAGTCTTTGGACGGCCCAAGGCCTAAAATGTTGAAAAGTTGCTCATGGTTATCTTATGGTATATCATAATCAATTGAAATCATTAAGTCAAACATGGGAATATTTCACCTTTCTTCCATGAAGGTAAGACTAAAATACGACAAACTGGTAGAATTCGAGATGTCGTAGTGGAAGAACAATAGAAAAGCTCCCCATGTAAACCAGGCCTAGCTTGCAATATTGAGGCAATCTGATTCCGATTCAAAGCCCATGTGATGTTGAGACATGTCCAACCTGAAATGTATTGGGCATAACAAAAATTATATTCATTAATAACAGAGTCATAAAGAAAACATGCCAGCTTGGTGCCATTGTTGCAACTTCTCATCTCTAACATATTGATGGTGTTTAGCATAGTGGATAAAACAAGGCAAGCAAAATACTTATGTTACATATCCTCTTTATATTCCCAAATATATATGAAGTGTTTAGGTGGGATGATGTCTTCAGTAAGACACTAGTAGGAAAAGGGTCATTCGAACCGGTTCGTAAGGGCCATTTGTACTGGTTCACGAACCGGGACTAAAGGGTCGTAACTAAACCCCACCACCTTTAGTCCCGGTTCGATCGGGAACCGTTACAGATAGTGCTCCACGTGGCCGTAGCGGCTTGCCCAGGCAGGGGTACCTTTTGTCCCGATTGGTGCCACCAACCGGGACCAAAAGGCCTCCACGCGTCAGCAGTTCAGGGGCTGGGTTTGTTTTTTTCTGAAAGGGGAGGGGGGTTGTGGGGTTTTGTAGGGTTAATTAGGGGTTTCATATATTGTGTTAGCTAGCTAATAGAGAGGAGTGTCCTCTCTTATCTCCATGCTTGGTCGACGCTACGTATAGAGAGGATTCGACACACTAGCTAGCTAGTAAGCAAATGAAGGAAACCATTAAGTACAGAAGATCGTCATGAACACAGAGAAGTGATCGACCTCTCCTGCTCCGATAGATTGGTCGAAGAACAAGTTTTGGTATATCTATCAGACGCTACTGGCTAAGAACTCTTATGTCCCCTAACATCTGAACTCAACTTCCACATGGTATTCTCCGTGTTTGTCGATGACGTGGTCAAGAAAGAATCCCGCCAATTCCTCTTGAATTTCTCGTATGTGATCTTGTGGCAGTAGTTCATCCTGCGCCTGCCACATCTAATTTCAAGAAGGGGGTCAATACATATATATGAATGAAAGTGAACACAAATGATGGTAATAAAAAAATTTGTAAATATTATTGCTTATGCACTTCATATTGTTGTTTAGAGTAGCCCCGCTCATAGGTGGTGTGGTGGATGAACACGCAAATGTAGTATCCACACAAATCATTCCCGGGTTCTTGCCACAACCACTTTACAAGAAATAGAGGTCAATCAAACTGATAAGCAAGCATGCTAAATGGTAGTGATGAAACTAGCTAGAATCAATGGGAGATGCGCGGAACTAGCTAGTAGCTAGTACTTACTTTTGGGTGGTTAAATCGCAGTTGCGCCGGCAGTCTTGGAGCTTGTGCGGTGAACTTTTTCCAAACCCTGCCAGACAAAGAAAACTGGATGGAGGGAAAATGATCACCCCCCTCACAGGTCAACAATCGGTGGAAGCCTGAGTGAAACAGAGGAAATTGGGCCAATAGGCATGGGGCACGAAGCTATCGTCCAAACCACCCTGAAGGGCACGAGGGCATGGGAGGCGGCAATAGAAAACCTTCCGAACCCCTCGCGAATAACCCGGGAGAAAGGGCATGCCTCGACCATGGTTTTTAGGTAGCAAGAGACGTGGCATACGTCTATGAGGGAGCTTCCCTCCAGTTTTCACACCGATAGTTCAATTTCATGAAAAGGGAAGTGAATGCCAAAACTACCTATCAGGGGGATTCAAGGCCACTTAGATGGTCAGAAGTTTCTTTCGGCTTTGACTCAAAAGACTTCTCAAAGAACACTTCCACCATGGGGCGGCTTGCTCTAAGCATCTCCCCAACTAATAGTAATATCCGAGCATCCAGAAAGCTGGTTGACGAGGGCGTAGGGCTAAACCTCCTTTCTCCCCATGTATTGAAAAAAATGCAAATACTGTTGTGTTGGCCACGACTAACCCAGCCTTCCTGGGAGCTACGCATGGCCACACTATGTCGTTAGGCCAGATTTCCCTCATGCCGGTGACAAGAACAACTACAGATTTGGACGTTGCTAAATTCAGGATACCTTACAATGTTAACCTTGGTCACCCAGCCCTGGATAAATTTATGGTAGCATCCCACTACGCCTATATGACGATCAAAATAACATTACCGAAAGGGCCTATATCTGTCCCTGCTCACCTCCCTGATGGCGTGATATGCACCAAAAAGATGTACCTGGCTGCTATCGCCAAGGAAGGGATTACCAGGAATGAGGAGCCCACTCTCCTAAGCCCTCGAAGGGCGAGGATCATCACGGAGGTTGCTGTCACCACAAAAAACATCCCCCTCAGGGATGATCCTAGCCAAGTCATTAAGATTTGGGACCAACTCGATCCCAAATTGGAAACACGCTCATCTCCTTCCTGCTGGCTAATACCGACGTGTTTGCTTGGCAACCGTCGGATATGTCCGGGCTTTCCAGGCAGGTGATCGAGCACTACTTATGCTTATGTCCGGGAGCAAGACCCATTAAGCAAAAAGTTTGGCGCCAGGTGCCTGACCAGAAGAAGTTTATACAAGAAGAGGTCGAAAGGCTACAAAAGGCAGGCTTCATCTGGGAAGTTCTGCACCCTGACTGGATAGCCAACCCCGTGGTACTTCCCAAAGCTAATGGAGATAGGAGAATGTGTACAGACTTCAGCGATATCGGGACGCCTTGTTGGTACTCGCTCTCAGGATCGATCATATTAAACCACGACGAACACGCACACACACAAAACTTATAGCCAAGCCACAAAGATTCATATCCTCCTAAAAATAATAGTAAGAGTACACTATTCTCAAATCATATTCATCCTCTCAAATTTCTCCTTGCGTACATAAACGCATGCCCAAGCTGTAGAGAGACAAATATGAGCAACAATAATGTAAGTGTGTGTCACTGATTAATCGAGGCACAACCCGGCAAAACCATCATACGTATGAAATATCTTCTCATGCATATTAGTGCTTGCTAGTTGAATAAATGATATAATCAGGTTCTAATTGGAATAGATCTAGATAAACAATAATTGTAAATATTGTGTTATTATATTTCCCATTAGGATATCCATTACTAAATTATTCATGGGGGTCCTTTTAGTTTGTAGGTTGATAAACATGAAGTAATGATACCATGTCGGGTGACAACCAGTTTCATGTGATGCATAATATTGGAGTAAGATTCTATAAATTTCTTTGATTGATTGAATGTGCATATATATATATGTGATTATTTATTCCTGGCCATGGCCCTTTCTTTTATGTAGCTAGTCTTCTGCTATTAATATATGCATCTGAACCAAACATTAAAAAGTTGAAAAGTTGCTCATGCTTATCCTATTGTATATCATAATCAATTGAGTCATTAAGTCAAACATGGGAATATTTCACCTTTTTCCCACGAAGGTGAGACTAAAATATGAAAACGTGAGAGTACCCCACCCCCACCCCCACCCAACATGAGGCCACCGCCTCGGCGTGCACAGACCATCCACCCAACCAGGGGCAATTGAGTCCTTGGTGCCACCCACACCGGTAGCCACATAGGTTCTTCTGGTGGATGCCCTCTAGCCGACAAAAAGAACAGGGTTGGAGGAGCGTGCCACAATGATAAAATCCTATTCGCCCTTGAATCGCCTGCAGAGAGTGATGCGAGAAAAAATCGCAGGATCGAACTATCAATTTCTTCTCTATGCTATGGTTGATCTTGCGCCATATCCTCATCTCGGTGAGATCTAGTCCAGCTGGTAGAAATGACTTTTGTAGCTTCTAACAAGGTAAATTTTGTTTCTTGGATGAACGTAGCGTGAGGATTTTTAGAGATTAATTTGAAGAGGTCATTAGCATACTTAGGAGGTTGGCCTTGGCCACGTAGTACATTCCAAGAGCAGACAAGAAAACTAGTTTGTGAGACAAAAAATTTGTGTGCACCACGACAGGAGAGGATTGTTAATTCAATGATATGAGGTCACTAAACAACTGATTGCGTAAGGATGGGCGATCGAAAGGATACATATACCTAACTTAGCGAGACAGGGGCATTAAATATATGACGTTCCATTGACATGGTTTACTGGCTGTTTCTTAGGCAATAACGTTCTTGTGTTGTCGGATGTGATGTTGGACCTAAAATTTGTATGGTCCAAAGGACGATATTTGTGTGAATAAGAACGAATTAACAGGTAAGACTATAATTCCCCTAAGAAAGGAAAGATTCTGATTCACAGAAAAACATGGAGGATTTTTCATAGATATTTGTATAATATCTATATATGGCAGTGTGACCAGCGTATTTGCGCAGCTATATTTGATATATATTAGTCGTTGTTGCACTACTAGGGAAAAGCTTATACACAGTCGCTTACTAGTAGCGCGCTATATTGACCCGCGCTACAACTAGTTACTAATAGCGCGCTATATTGACCCGCGCTACTAGTAAATATTATTAGTAGCGCGTGACCCAATAAAACACGCTACTAGTAAATATTCTCAATCGTACCCCACAGACAAGCCATAGTAGTAGCGCGAATTGTACAACACGCGCTACTACTAATAAAATAGCAGTAGCGCTTGAGGTACAACCCTCGCTACTACTGTCGGTCGACGAAACCCGCCGGTTGACCGTAATTAGTAGTAGGGCGAATTTGCTGAGCCGCGATACCACTACCACGGGCACCCATCCCTCTACCTCGCACCGCTCATAGAAAATCCCACTCTCTCCCTCAAAAATATCCCTCTCTCTCGCCCGTGACATCCCCTCTCTCTCCTGCGACCCCAAAACTTAGCTCTCTGCCCTCATTCTTCGCCCACCCTCTCCTCCTCACCTCATATTTTCTTCCTTTTTCTGCAGGTCGCCATGGCGCGGACGGCGACGACGGCTGGAGGGGCGCACCTCCGTAGGACGGGACGCTGCCATGGAGATGGAGCTCCTTCTCCCCACGACGCAGAGGCCCAGAGCCTCCCTCCTTCTCCGGTGACTTGTTCTCAGGCCCCACCGCCTACCTCTGCCCCCCCTCTCTCTGTTTCAGATCTATCCACCAACCCATGATACATGGCAAGTTAGGGAGTTGTTGCAGTTTGAGGTTAATCACCTTGATCGGCTGCTGTTTAATTAGGGTTGATTAGATTAATTAGCTCAGTTTGATTCTAGAGTTTAGGAATGAATATATGGGTATGACATGCTCTCCAAATTTATAGGATTGAAGTATTGTGTTGCTGCATTCAAGTGATCTACAGTTTTAGGCCCTGTTTGATGGCAAAGTCTTGGATAACCCAAAGTATTTGAAAACTACAGTTTTCACATACAGAAGTTTTCTAGAGTATTGAGAATACTGCAAACATGTTTGGCTATTGCTTACATAAAACATAAATTAGCAAGTGTTCACAGTTGCAAACACGCATGTATGTACCAAGCTCCCTAGTCGTTGCATACTTGGACAACCGCATACATAAACTTGAAAGGCCATGCACATAGCTAGCTTACCAAAAGCGGGGGCAGTTGAACTACCAGGAGCAAAGCTACCGGCTGCGCGTGGGCTGGAACACTCCGCCATCATCAGCGTCAGCGTCGAGGGTCACCACGGGAACATCCACGGTGGTGCCGACGGTGCACCAACACTAACTCAGAATAGCAAACAAAGCTCAGTCCACTTATAAGCAATGATTGTGCATGATGCATCCATCCATTCTATCGGAGAGGCTGTGTTAATTACTTAATTTTTCTTCTTGTGCTAAGATTGATAGCATCAAGTATTATATGCTTTTGTTTATCAAGTAGAGCCTTGTGAGATAGATGTGCGTGCCACCGTCCTTGAATGGGGTGCCTGTTCGACTGCTTCCGCGCGGCCGGCGGTAAGCCGCGCCCGCGCCCAGCTCGTCTCCTCCTCCATCGCCCCGTCCGCCAACCCCAAGGTTTCTTCTTGTTCTTCTGTCCCGTGTGTGCCGTTCCCGGACACGGATCAGCTAGCTGTGGGGGTGCGGAACCCATGCTGAATTTTGTCTGACTAGTGACTCATGTGCATCAGTTTCAGCATTTTCAGTACACAAAGAGGGATTATGTCTTTATATGCAGTCGAAATACATGATTCAGTCCAATACTGGTTGTACAGTTAGCTTCCCTCGAAATTCATGATTCGTATTGGGTTAATAATCTGCAGCTAGTTGTATTTTTAATTCACTAGCCTTTTACTTATACATGAGAGAAGTGAGAAGCTAAGTCAATAGGAGCTAAACTCAACCCTTGGCTTGTTACGTGAGCTCAAACTAGTACCCACTACCTAGTGAGTGTTTCATGTACTGAACTTGGATTTCGGGTGTTTTTGTAACATCCATGTAAGGTGCAAAGCAGACCTATTGTATGCTAGATCCTTTGTTTAACCAAATTAGTTAGGGATGATAGCCCATTCATGAGCAATATTGCGAGATGTGGTTGCCTTTTAGAGAAAATCTGGACAGCAAGATTATATCTGAAAAATGAGTTAGCTAGGCTCAGAATTTTGAGTTGGCCCCTTTACGTATGTTTTAGATAAAGTTTCAAGGTTTCTTTAGAGCATTTATTTGTGTCATTTGGATGTACGGTTTGAGAGCAGCTATCAGTTTAGTTTGCTGTCCCGAAATATATGTTCCTGGGTACAGTATTTTGATATGGGAGATTAGGCCTTGTTAGAGGTGGTATTAAAATAAAGTTACAACATGAAAATTTTAGAGGCTGTTCTGTAGATACTTAAACACATATCACTTGTCAGGTTTCGTTCGGTATATTAAATCCTATGAGATTATCAAAGTGGGCTGTACTATGTTGGACAGAATTTTATATTTGGACTTTGGTGAATGTAACCAGACATATACTCTCAGATTTTGTCATAGTTGATGGTATGAGGACTTATAATGTGATAAAGTATATACGTTGTTGCAACACCAAAATCAGTGAAATATATTTCCTTTTTTTGCTGCTGAAATCTTGACTCCATAAAGTAAGGATTTAGATAACATCCTATGTTCAGAGTTCAGTTCTTTTCTTATCTGAAACTAAGATATTTTACAATGGACATGATGGATGTTGCAGGTTCATTGATGACAGCCAAGGGTTCATGCTCGGAAACGACTACATCTTGCTCCATGTTGTCGGCTCAGCTAAAGTCCTTAATCATGAGGAGATGGGACACATCGATTGTTAGAGTACACTTGACAGGTGCATTTTGTGAAATTCTAGCCAAAAGATTGATAGCATGCTTGCCTGCTTGTTCTTTTCAGTTCAAATAAATGTTCCTTTTCTTATTGAATCCAAAGTAGCTAGCGGATATCAAGTGAAAGGTTGTTGATTGTCCCAAAGTTCTTTCCTCTACAAAAGAGTGTAATCTTAACCAATGATTGTTTCCAACATGCAAGGACGTGACCACATAAATTTATATATCTTAATCTCATATGCTATCAAGCTTTTCAAGTGCAGTTACCAAGCACTGCTTTTATTTAAGGAAGAAGTTGCTGATTTTTTTATTTAAATAGTTGATACCTAACTAGGTGAACGAGAAAATGTCTTTTCCCTATTCGTGCATGTTTGCTAGTACTATATTTGGTTGAACTGTTGCAATTTGCGTACTAACAAGTTTTCACTTTCCCGACGTGGGCGTAGAGGTGATCGACGCTGACTAGCACGGCCCGGTGGCGCTATGCTCTTCAACCACTCGGAGACGGACTTCGCCGTGAAGCCTGGTTGCCACGTCGCATAGATGATCGTCCAGGTGATTTCGATGCCGGAGGTCGCCGAGGTGGAGGAACTTGACGCCATCATCCGGGGGAGAGGGAGGATTCGAGTCCACCGACATATGAACTCCGAGCATAGGTAGATACATCTAGAGAATTGGTCTGTTTAGGTTGGTGGTAGACCACTAGGGAAGGTACCCACCTTACGATGATGGTTGTGTGTGTCTGATGTTAAATGGAATCTTGAGATGGTTCTGTGGCATGTTAAATGAAATATTGAGATGGTTCAGTGACATTCATTTGTTTTGCATTGGACGTATTACTATTCATGAATACTACATCTATTTTTTATTTTTTTAATTCCAAAATTGTTAGTAGTAGCGTGGGGAGGAAACTGAGCGCTACTAGTATATAGGATACTAGTAGCGTTGGTTGTTTACCCACGCTACTACTATTTCATTAGTAGTAGCGCGTGTACGTAATAGCAGTAGCTTGGGGGGCACACGCTACTACTAACAAAGTTAGTAGTAGCGAGGGTTTAACCCACACTACTACTGACTATTAGCTGTAGCGCGATACTAGTAGCGCGGGTACCCGCGCTACTAGTACCCATTTTACCCGCGCTGCTAGTAGCCTTTTGACTAGTAGTGTTGCATTCATCTTGATATAGATAATATGAACACCATTTACATCTCGGGACAACAAAGTTAGATTCTGGCGCAAATTCAATTCCTTTTTATATGAAGTTGCTGGCAAGTACAATGATGTGTGATGGTGAAGGACGAAAAGGATCGTGGTATGTCTCCCATAATGCAAAAAAAAAATTTATCTCTCATAGTATTCTTCAGCTTTCGCTATTCCAGTCCTTCTTATCCCTTGATTCTGTCCACAAAGATTTTTTGGAATTTTAGGGAAAATGTAAATATTTATTTCATATACTTGATTCCTTTTTTCATTTCACCGTATTTTTATAAATACCATATCATACCTGATCCATATGCTCGATGTCTTCTCATAAGACTCCAATTCACTATCTTGCTTTCCAATGTAAATCAATGTAACTATCATTGAGTGTTGCCGAGATTTGTGAAATGTTCTCTCACTCACCCTTGTCATAACTTGTTATTCTCTGGTGGTGCACATGTCACTGTTTTCTCTAACAGTAGTTTGTCTAGAGAATGTTATCCTATTTAATTTTTCTTATTAGTCAATAATATGCAACAAAAATTATAGGAGAAACATTGTAGCCAGAATGTGTAGCTTGATAAAACACAATCAGATTTATGAAAAAAAATCAATATTTCAAACTTTATATATATGAGTGAATCATTTTATTTATCCACATCATAAAAGATTTATCTAGGATGTATTTTACAAAAGATAAAAAAACTCATATTCTCGATCGACATGATAAAACTGCATATATAATTATTATCACAAATTGACAAATTTCTTGGATCTTTTATGTTTATGATTGGTTGGCGATCTTTGCATCTGTCCCTCTGACAATTTTGTTGATTTTTGTGGCTGTTTCGCTCTGTAGTTTGCGAATGTTTTTTCTATAGCATTTTTTCCTTGGGTAATGTTGCCTTCCTATTACTGTTGGCCTTGCGGAGTTTCTATAAACCTCATGCAAAATTATGTACTCCCTCTGTTTCTTTTTACTCTGAATATTAGCTTGTCTCAAGTCAAACTCTTCAATGTTTGAATAACTTTTACATGAAAAAAATAAATACAAAATTGACATCATTAGATCCATTGTGGAATAAATTTCGCATATTATATTAATTTGGTATCGTAGATCTTGATATTTTCCCTATAAATATATTCAAGCTTTACAAATTTTTGGCCTCGGACAAATATAATAAATGGAGTAGAAACAACCGAGGGAGAACATATATGCCTATTAGAAAGTATTTCCCTTTTTTACCGGTAGGCTTTTCCTTGTCTATATGTGCCTCATAGATGCATACCCAAATGGCTAATTTCTCGATGCCTATGTATGCGACCCTTTTTGTGTGTGACCGTTGCTCACTGATTAAAGTCATGAATACCTTTTTTTCTCTTTTAATCTCAACCTTTATAATATTATTTTTTTGAAATTATCTCAACCTTTATATAAGAATCAAGAGATCGTGTATTTTTAAGGCACATCGATTTTGATTATATTTTATTTAGAATTAGTGACATATATTCCTCTTGATATTTAGATTTATGCATCAGTTCTTGCGTTTTTGTTTATAAACATTTAATGGTACGTAGTTTGTAATCATTGCATACTGACGTAATTTTCGAATCTTTTAAATCTCAGCCATTAAAAATTCTTATAAACGGTGTCAAAATTGTAGATTATGTGAATGCATGGGATGGCTCGTTTGTCCCTTATTTTAGTAATAGTATATACAGTAATTAATAAATAGATGTATCCAGCACAGATTGACCTTTGTATTTCATTCATATCGGTGCAATACAGATTACAACCCATTAATGCATGATAAGGAAAGGAAATGACCAAATAAAAATATTGACGAAATATTTAATTTCGTCCACATCCAGGGTAGATGCAGAGCATGTACCAAAGATTGACGCGACGACTTCATTTCAAACAAAACAAAAAATTAACGCGAAGACTTGAGTAGAAGATGCATATGTAAACTAGGCATACGAAACTAGTGTCCATATGCATGCACTGGACTCGGGCTCTGACTGGGTTTGGATCTCAGTACGGGAAGCCGGCGTTGGGTTGATGGAGCCCCTGCTGCACCGTCTCCATCCCGGCAGTGAACTCCGGACGCGGCAGCATCACATCAAGCCATTGATCTATCTCCTTGTCTAGCCCTGCGTCGAACCCCGGCGGCTTAGGCATCGTCATCTGCATCTGCTCCAGATCCATCCCGGCGGCCAACCCCGGCGGCGGAGGCATGTCCTGCACATCCATCCCGGCGGCGACCACGTGAGACGGAGGCAGCGGCGCCATCACCATCTGCTGCATATCCATCCGGGCCTCGAACCCCTGCTCCTGTGGTGGAGGCCCCAGAAACTGGAACTCCATCCCGTCGTTGGCGGTGCCGCTGCTGCTACCGAACTCGAAGGTGTTACCACCGAAGATCTGGGGCGGCGGCGGCGGCGGGGCCACCTCCGCCATGCGGCTCATGTGGGCGTGCATCGCCTCGAGAAGAACCTGGTTGGCGCCATCGGAGACGGCGTCCTTCATCTGCATCAGCGCGGCGAAGAAGGCCGCCATGTCCTCGTCTCCCATGTCGCGCGCCTTGGGGTCGAACCAAGCCGCTATCTGGTCCCCCGCAGAGCGCTCTTTCGCCATGGCCTTGTCCGTGCGCTTGGTCCGCTTCTTCAAGTCGGCCAGCTCCGTGCGCAGCTCGTCGAACTCCTGCTGCAGCTTCTCGAGCTTCTCGTCTTCGCCGGCAGCACCCTCCCCGGCCAGCAAGTGGTCGTCGGCAGCGCCCTCCTCCCTCGCGCCAGCCCCGCAGCCTCCCCCGCCAGGAAGCGTTCCACGACGGAGTCGACGGTGTTAGCGATCGTGTGTACTGCATGTATAGAGGAGTGGGGTTAGTGGTTAGTGCTGCCCTATTCCCACGGCTGGTTCTCGTTTGGTTCAGTTGAGCTGTGTAACTACATATACGTGTAATCTTTGTATCAATGAAATCAAGCGTTGCACAAAACCTTTCTCTCCTACCCTCGCTCTGGTTCTGACATGGTATCAGCCTAAGATCCATAGCTTCCGCTGCCCTCCCAACCTCCCGGCGACCATGAGCTCCTCCTCCCACTCCTCCTCGGCCGGTTCCGACTCCGACGAGGACTTTGGTCTGCCCGTTGCAACCCAAACCATTCCCACCCAAACCATCCAGTCGCTTCGCATCCGTGATCATGTCCTGGTCGTTCTCGACTACGAGAAGGAGAATTACGGGCTGTGGCGCCGCCAATTCCTCGGCGCGCTCGCCAAGTTCGGCCTGCTCGACCACGTCGACGGCTCGCGGGCGCAGGTCTCCTCCGACTGGCATCTCAACGACTTCGCCGTCGTCTCCTGGTACAACGCCACCGTGACGCCCTCGACTCTTGAGATCGTCGAGGAGCGCAACGACACGGCGCGTTCCCTCTGGCGCTCCCTCCAGTCGCTCTTCCGCAGAAACCGCCATGCCCGCGCCACCTACCTTCGCCATGAGTTTCACAGTTTCATGCAAGGCGACCTCTCTGTGGTCGAATACACGTCCAAGCTGAAGCAGATGGCCGATCAGCTCGGCGACCTCGGCCGCCATGTGAAGGAACGCGATCTCGTCGACAACGTTCTGCGCGGCCTCGACGAGCGCCTCCAGCACACGATCCCGCACATGACTCGTGGGCGCCCTCCCTCCTTCGTCAAGCTTCGCTCCTTCCTCCTACTCGAAGAGCAGCGTCTCGCTGGCCAGGCGCGTTCCGCCGCCCGCAACGCCCTCATCGCCCAGGCGCAGGCTTTCCATGCCTCGCGCCCGCCACCACCACCGACGGCGCCGGCCCCTCACTTTCCCGTGGCTCTCCTCGGCGCCGGGTCTCCTGCTCCCGGCCCCTCCGGCAACAGCAGCCGGAAGAAGCGCAAGAAGAACGCGCCTAATGGCGCTGGTTCGTCCACCGGCGGGGCTCCTCACCATGGCGGGGCACCTGGTGGCTCCCATGCCGGCTACCGCGCACCGGCGCCCACCGCTCCGGCCGTGGCCGGCACCTTTCAGGCCTGGTCCGCCCCGGGGCTCCTTGGCGCCCGGCCGCCCGCGCCGGCCCTGCCTCACGCCCTCCAGGCATCGTACTCCGCTCCCGCGCCGTCCGCGCCCCAGTGGGATCAGGCTGCGTTGATCGCGACCCTCAACCAGCTCTCGGTGCAGCCTCCGTCCGCGCCCGGGGGCGAATGGATTCTCGACAGCGGCGTGTCCTCGCACATGGGCTCAGGATCCGGTATACTCTCTTCGCCTCCCCACCCTCCACTCCCTCCACGATCATTGTTGGTGATGGCTCTGCCTTACCAATCACCACTGTGGGTTCTGCTTCCCTTCCCACAAATTCTCGTTCACTTTCCCTTCTTGACATTCTGATTTCTCCTTCCTTAATTAAGAATCTAGGTTCCGTACGTGCATTCACTCGTGATAATTCTGTCTCTGTTGAATTTGACCCGTATGGCTTTTCTATCAAGGATTTGGCCACCAGGACGGTTCTTCTCCGATGTGATTCCTCCGGCGACCTTTACCCGTTTTCGTCCGCCCTCATCACTGCCTCACCGCCACCGTCGCCCCCGATTTGTGGCACCAGCGGCTTGGTCATCCGGGCGTCGCCACCCTCGCCAAGGCATCCTCCTACTACAAGTTTAGTTTCAATAAAAGCCCTTCGACGCACTGCGCTGCTTGTCGGACGGGCAAACACACTAGGCTACCTTTCTCTTCTTCCACTACTAAAACTTCATTTCCCTTTGAGCTCTGTCATTGTGATCTCTGGACAAGTCCTGTACCAAATGTATCCGGCTATTTATATTATTTAATGATCCTTGATGATTTCACACATTATGCCTGGACTTTTCCCATTCATCGGAAATCTGAAGTTCACCGCCTTCTCACTCTCTTCTATGCCTACGTCCGCACCCAATTCTCCCGCCCCATCCTAGCTTTCCAAACGGATAATGGACGTGAGTTCGACAACATTGCGAATCGCTTTCTTCTCGAGTCACATGGCACCCGCTTTCGTCTCTCTTGCCCCTACACGTCCCAACAAAATGGCAAGGCCGAGCGCATTCTTCGTACACTTAATGACGGAGTCCGCACCCTTCTCCATGCCTCCATGCCACCACGCTGGTGGGCCGAAGCCCTATCCACCTCTACATACCTCCTTAACCGGCGCCCGTGCAAACCTCGGCTCCTCACCACCCCGTACGAGCTCCTTCACGGCCACGTCCCAGACTTCCGTCATCTCCGTGTGTTCGGGTGTTTATGTTACCCCAATATCATAGCTATCTCGCCACATAAGCTGGCTGCTCGCTCCGTGGCATGCGTTTTCTTGGGTTATCCCGACGAGCGAAAGGGGTATCGTTGTTACGATCCAACCACCAGGCGCATCCTTTTTTCCCGTCATGTGACGTTTGTAGAGTCTGTTTTTCCGTTCAAAACTCTACCTAATTCCCCTGACGACCAGCTGGATCTAATCTCCGATCCCCCAGCCTCGGATCACGTCGATCACGACCCTCCCCCTGCATGGCCTGCATGCCCTTCTCCCGTATCGCCGCACGCCACGTCTCCCCCTCCCTTCGCGGGTGCGCCCACCCCGCCTCCCGACTCGCCCGCTTTGGGCCAGACACTACACCTCACGGCTCGGATCAACCGATCCCTGGGCCTCCTTCCCCACACACCGGCCCAGCCGCCGGCTCGTCTTCCTCGCCTGTCGCCCCTCCCTGTCATCCGATGATCACGCGAGCTCGTCACGGCATCTTCCAACCTAACCCTCGCTACGCCAACTCCCTCCTCTCCGCCACACCCATCTCCCCCCTGCCCTCCTCTGTACGCGACGCCCTCCGTGATCCCAACTGGCGCGCCGCTATGCAGTCCGAGTTCGACGCCCTAATCTCCAACGCCACCTGGACGCTCGTCCCTCGCCCTCCCAACACAACTGTTGTGACCGGCAAATGGGTGTTTCGGCACAAGATGAACTCGGATGGGTCCCTGGAGCGTTACAAGGCGAGATGGGTTGTCCGCGGGTTTGCTCAACGGCCGGGGATCGACTTCGGCGAAACTTTCTCCCCGGTCGTCAAGCCGGCGACGATCCGCACAGTTCTCACTCTGGCTTGTTCGCGGGGCTGGCCGGTGCACCAGCTCGACATGAAAAATGCCTTCCTCCACGGCATCCTCGCTGAACAGGTCCATTGCTACCAGCCTGCTGGCTTCGTCGACTCGGCACGCCGCGATCATGTTTGTCGCCTCTCGAAGTCCTTATATGGGCTCAAGCAGGCCCCAAGAGCATGGTTCCAGCGGTTCGCCGGCTTCTCCACCACGATCGGCTTCGCCACGTCCCGCTCTGACGCCTCCCTCTTCATCCTACGGCGGGGTAGCAGCATTGCCTATCTCCTGTTGTACGTGGATGATATTGTGCTGGCGGCCCCTTCTTCGGATCTTCTACGCGACATCGTCTCCAAGCTACAACACGAATTTGCTATGAAGGATATGGGGCCTCTTCATTTCTTCCTTGGCATTCAGGTTCGTCGCACGCCGCGTGGATTTTTCCTCAGTCAGTCCAACTATGCCGAAGAACTCCTTCAGCGCGCCGGCATGACTCACTGTCGGCCAGCTTCAACTCCAGTGGACACCCAGCCCAAGCTTGCTGCGGACTCCGGCAGTCCAGTTTCCGACCCATCCGAGTACCGGAGCCTTGCTGGTGGCCTTCAGTATCTCACGATGACACGGCCGGATTTGGCCTATGCCGTCCAGCAAGCTTGTTTACACATGCATAATCCACGGGATTGCCACCTCGCCATCCTCAAGCGGATCCTTCGCTACCTTCGCGGGACAGCTTACCTCGGGTCTTCTTCTACCCGCGTCTCCCTCGACTGACATTGTGGTGTACTCTGATGCGGACTGGGCCGGCTGCCCGGACACGCGCCGTTCTACGTCTGGCTATTGCGTCTACCTCGGCGGCGCCTTGGTCAGTTGGTCGTCGAAGCGACAAGCCACCGTGTCGCGTTCCAGCGCGGAAGCGGAATACCGTGCCGTTGCCAACGCGGTGGCTGATTGTGTTTGGCTGCGGCAACTTCTCGGCGAACTGGGCTGCTCTCTCTCCAAGGCCACTGTTGTGTTCTGTGACAATATCTCAGCTGTGTATATGTCTACCAACCCTGTTCATCATCGGCGGACTAAGCACATTGAGTTGGACATCCACTTTGTCCGCGAAAAGGTGGCTCTCGGCGAGCTTCGTGTTGTTCATGTACCAACTACTCAACAACTAGCCGACGTCATGACTAAAGGTTTGCCAACCAGCTCGTTTCAAGCTTTCAGGTCCAGTCTCTGTGTCTTACCAGCGGACGACGACTCGACTGCGGTGGGGTGTTAGCGATCGTGTGTACTGCATGTATACAGGATCGTCTGTACTGCATGTATAGAGGAGTGGGGTTAGTGGTTAGTGCTGCCCTATTCCCAAGGCTGGTTCTCGTTTGGTTCAGTTGAGCTGTGTAACTACATATACGTGTAATCTTTGTATCAATGAAATCAAGCGTTGCACAAAACCTTTCTCTCCTACCCTCGCTCTGGTTCTGACAGACGGAGGGGTGGCCGAAGGAGAAGGCCCTGCCGCGGGGAGAGAAGGCGAGGGCGGCCACGTGGGCGCCGGTCAGGACCGCCAGATCCGTGGCCTTGCTGAAGAACCCCTGGCGGCGCTTGGAGTAGTAGACGAACCAGGCATCCTCCTGCTCGATCCGGCGGATGACGATCTTCTTCCGGCCGCTGCCGCCTCTCCGGTTGGGCGCCGCCATTGCTCGCTTTCTCGGTGGGAGGACGAGGAGTGGCTGTGGGTGTGGCTACGTCTCGGGGTCGGGGGTTTATATAACAAGCGTCCGGAGAGGAATCCCTTCGCTGGGTGACGTACATTAAAACTCGCGATACGCAATGAGATACGATTGGGTATGCGCTGAGCTGTATACATTAAACTCACGCGTCAAAGGATAACTACGTACACCGTATTATTTAGAAACTATTCCTTCGCACCCAAAAGAAAGCGTTCCCTTTTATTCTCTTTTTTTAATGCGATTTGGTATGCTCTAAGCTGAATCGATCGGGACGTGAAATCAAAATATTGTTGGACGCACAAAAGCAAGTGCTCCTTTTTTTTCTTCTTTGAGGATTTTTTTTTTGAGAATCACCGGGGAGGAGTTCCTCCACCTGAATATATTACTCAAAGTGGCCATAATGCCAGGAGGGTGATCCAGTTTATAAAGAAAACAGGATCGAAAACCTTAACAAATTGACCCCATTTATGAGGAAAACCGGGCCAAAAACCATACAAGCAACAAGTGTTGCAAGAAGAAGAGAAGAATAGGGACGCCGAACAAAAGGCATGACCTAACTAGCAAACTAACAGGATCAAGTAGATGAGGGGTACATCGAGGGATCACAATACCAAGACTCTACAAGCAGCCTAACGCACCGCACCAGCGTGTTCACGGCACAACAGAGGAGCATCCACAATCAACGAGTGCCAAAACTTAACACGAACCTTGGCTGAGAGCTCCGCCGTGAAAGTTCAAGACGATTAGCAAGTTGGGGAGGCGCCATTGCATCGTCATTGAGAAAAGGTGAGCCGATACAATACCAAGAGCCCGAAGCTCGCCTCAACACAACATCCAGCAAGGGAGGGTCTTGAGCATGCATAGCAGCAGGACAGAGACCACATGAAAGACAACCGAAGAGAAACACATGAAGAAGAGCACACCACCATCGGTCCTGGGTAGGACACACCACCACCACCACCAAACAGACCACCCTCAACCACACGCCGCAAACTGAAGCCGTCGTTTGGGTCTCCAAGATGACGCCTCCAAGGAGGTAGTGTTGTCGAGGGCACAACACCGTCATCCGATTCGGCAAGCCCAATCTTAGGTTTTCACCCGGAGACCACAAAACAGAATATTGTATGTGTTGGAGCTCCACAACGGCATATCCTATGAGGAAAACGACATCCATAGACATCGTTGCCACCGACATCAACATAGTTGATGTAGGGTTCTCACCCGGAGTTTGAGCAATCCCTACAACATGACGACAATCGACCACCACCACCATCGAACCCTTCGAAAGACGAAGAAGCACGACAAGCCGCCAGAGCCAACCACACCCTGTGGAGACTACCGACGACCAAACATGAGCACTAGGCACAAGATCCATCAACGGCCAACCGAGCGCAAGCCACCAGACACAGTGCAGGCCACCGTGCCCTGCCAAGCACCATGTCGGCAAGGACTAGAGGAGCACTGCCCGAGGCCAGGAACCACCATGGTCTGGGTTGCAGCCATACATCAGGAGCACCTGCACACCCCATGTGTGCCACTGCGCAACCATCGGAGACCAGAACCGATGTGCCCGCATGCCAATAGATGGCAATGAGGTCAAGATCGGCTGCAGCAGCACCGCCACCAACCCCCATAACCTCCACCAGCACCACTCACCACCACCCTCCTCTGCCCCCAAGCCAGACGACCATGGGCCGATCCAACCGGATTCAGCCAGTCCTGCAAAACGCATCACCACCAAGCCTCCAGATCCACCCCTGATGCAAACCGCCTGGCCCAGAACCATCAGGAGGCGGGGCCATAGGTAGGACACCGCCGCGCGACCCAGGGCGGACCACCGGAGCATGGAGGCCGGCCCCGCGCCCCCGAGGCCGAGCAGAGCTTCGGGCGCCCACACCTCGCTCATGGCAACCCAGATCCACGCTCAGCACCAACCACAAAGCGGCATCCGTCGCGCGACGCGGCCACCGACGCTCGCCGTCCACCTGAGCAGAGGCCGCTGCGCCAGATCCGCATGAACGCCAGCCGTGAGATGGGGTGGGGGAGCTGCCGCCGGCGGCGTGGTAGGGTTGCCCCCGAGTCGCCAGAGGAGGCGACCTTCTTTGAGAATTAAAAGCAAGCGTTCCTCCGTCCGGAATTACTTGTCATGGACAAGGATGTATCTACACGTATTTTAGTTCTAGATACATCCTTTCCGATTACTAATTCTCCAATTACTAATTTCATTCTTGTCTGGGTGAACACTTTCAAATATATTAAAAGAGTATTGCATTATCTTTAGCAGAGTGTATATTTGGCTATGTGAAAACAAATGGAGGTGATGAAGCACTTTTTTACATTGTTATAAATGGAGCACATGAACAACGAGATTGCATGCATGCGTCCAGATAGGTCGAAGGATACATGCATCCAGATAGCTCGATGGGTCGTCAGCTAAATGCATGATACATATATCTAGAGATGGATAAAAGATCATTTCATTGGAAGTGTCACTCCGGGCGTGGCCGAAGGAATTGCAACATGCCTGCTGGCTCCTTTTGGATGAAAAGCATTATCAGTTGATGCCAGATTTTAAGGTTGTAGCCAAGTGCACTTCAGGGCAGGGCAGTTCTGTCATGTTATGGCAAGATAATTGGAGGGAGACCATTTGCAAATAAATTTTTCTTGAGTTGTTCTCTTTTGCTGTTCAAGAACAAGTCTACGTCAAAGATTTTCTGGTGGACAATAAATATTTTTACTGCTCCAACAGTACCAAGTTCATGATTATTAGCTGTTTGGATCATGTTTGTTTCATGCTTAGGTTCATGATTTTAGTTGTACAGATCTTGTAATTTTTCACACTTAAGGTCACAATTTTTAGTCGTTAAGATCGTTCAACCTTTTTGTTGGTGCATGTATTAATAAATGGCACCGGCTATATGTCAATCGACTGAAAACTACAATTGGGTCAGTTTCGTTTTTGTGGAGATGAGAAATGGCCCTAGGCCGGCGGCAGTCAGGGGCGGTGCTATCGCATGCTATCTGGACAAGTATGTATAATACTCTACTAGTACATGCACAACTTTAAGCAGTAAGATTCAATCAGTATTAGGCCTGATTATTGCCTACTGGTAGGACTGATCGTAGGTTTGTGAATTGCTGTAAAACTACACGCACCAGTCACCCAAAAACTCAAACTGACGGGGAAAGGTGTCTTCGGAAACGTAGTAGACAAAAAAACACTCTACGATCATCCAGGAACAATATGAAGATGCACATAAGGTTTGGATAAACGATCGTTAATGACTCCGGAGTGCAGCGAAAGTAGATGAGTCGGTGTAGATCGTACTTGGAGTCCCTCGAACCGTAGATGAACAATTCCATAAACCACCCATGAACGATCCCTCAAACAAAATACCGAAAGCACGGCCTCTCTACTTGGTTGCAAGCGTATGGTCTTCACGATCCGACAGCGCTTCACCATCCAGAGCTAACCATCGCCGGAGAATTAGAGGGAGGAGATTATAACCACACTAAGCTTCTAATTATGAGGATTAGAGGATCTAGGTCAAGCTCTAATTGATCAACTAGGATCAACTAGAACTAGAACTAGAGGAACTAGATGAGGCTCCCCCCCCCCTTCCTTCCCCAAGTGGAAAGGAGGCACCTCTCTATTGGGCCCAAGTAACTTTCCACTAGCTACTTGGCCTTTTTAGAGCCGCTGCTATTAAATTAAATATAAAAGCCTCTTAGGAATTTCTATAGCATTTTATTATTAATTTAACATCACTAGAAATATTTTTCACCTATATATTATTTATCGGCAATACCCGGTATTGCCCGATAAACTCTGAAACCCTTCCGGTGACCCCGAAACGCTTCCGGTTCCTCTCGGAATTGTTCCAAATATTAATGAAAGAATTCCATAAATAAATACTCGATACTCTCATTCTACTAACACCCAGCAGTTCATCGTTACATTAAGCTTGTGACCTCGTAGGTTCAGTAAATCATAGACATGAATGAAACTCCATCCTTCAATGGTCGATAGCAGAACCGTCGACGTCCATATCGATCCCTACAATTACATGAATGATATTCAAGGTGAACCTTTGGTTATCATGTGATGTTCCCTTTGCTTCGCGATACTTTACAAAACCTGAGATGCATCGGTATCCTGCTCAGTCATACACATGCTCATTATACCATTGCTCTCGTTACCAATTTTGTTCTTTTTTCTCGCTCAAGTGTTCCAGCATCCCTTTGACGTAGTCACCTATGTCTGGCCAGAGGATGATGGATGTCGTGACACCGAGAGGCCCTAAGAATATCTTCTCCATCGTATGAGAAGCAAATCCTACTCTCGAGCTATCTAGTCCCTTGTCAAACTTTCCGATCAACCTGTACGTTGTCGTTATAATCACCTTGGTACAGTGAAGTTTGAGAAACCCAAAGTCCACTGTATGGTAGGAGGTAACTACGATATTCTTAGGTCTAAGCATTGTTCAGGAAATCGGTATCTGGTAGCTGCTCGGTCGACCATTAATCAGTAGATTAAATAGGAATTGCCAACATATATCTAGTTTTCATGTATTATACCAACCTCTCATGCTCTCAGCTATGTAATATACCAAAATATGCTACTGTCTGGTCGAACCCTAGCTATTGAGGAGCGAGAGGGGGTCGGAGGGGTTATAGGGGAAAAAATTGGGCTTTGTTTGCTCACATGTTAATGGGGCAGCAACGATTAATCGGCGTAAAAACTGATTAATCGGTCTAATGGGCCAATTAATCGGCCTAACAAGTTAACATGATGAATAGGTGCTATTCGATTCGGTCACCCTACGAGCAGCGATTAACTGGCCCGTTAACTGATTAACCGGACGAGTTTTTTAGCAGTGGGTCTAAGGAACTAAAACACACATTAATACATTGTGTTATAACAACTGATTTTAGACGATATTATCTCAATGTGTAACAAACAAGTTTGCGTCAATTCAATATGATCTTTCTTCTAACGTTATACTCTCAATTTTGTTTCAGGGTCATTGTTACACTTAATGATATCCTAAGATCCAAAAAACGTGATCACCAACAATGCTTGAGTTGGTCTTAGAGGCAAGACTTGGAACCTATTTTTTACCGTTTATTATTTCACACATGCATATAAGTATTCCACTGAATCGCATGTTCCGGGATCATAGCTGTTATAGCATGAAATATAAACTCTTAGATATGAACAAGGAAATATAATAATACAATATTATTGCCTCTAGGCCATATTTCCAACAAGGTGGGCTATGCATTTATACATCAACACTCCCCTCACATGTGGCCCCCTCAGGCCTAAACATGGACCGAAAGTGGGCTGCAACTTTTTGTCTTAAATTGCGCCAGCCGGGTCTTGAAACTCAAGACCTCTTGGCTCTGACACCTTGTAAAACTACAGGCACCAGCCGGTTCACCCAAAAGCTCAAACTGATGGCGAAAGGTGGGCTATGCATTTGTACATCAACAGTTGTGAGATGACTCCATAGACAAAGTAAAACATGAATATACGATCCGACTAGTGATCACCATTTTTCCAAAAAAATAATATTGAAAACTAGCAAGCACCAGGTATAAAATCCTAGAAATTTGAAACCATTGCAATGAACGGTGATTGTGACCAATTCTTGAATATTATAAAAATGAGCATATTCTTGTATTTGAAACCAATGCAATTTACGAAAGCTATATTCTTGAATAAGCATATAGCTTTCATAGAAAGAAGTTTTCTTAGAAGGGATGAATTTGTGGCGTTACTATCACCTTTTAAGAAGAAAAAAAATAAAAATGAAAACAAATAATGTTAAAATTTGAACACAATTTAAGAAATTTTGATGGTCTATAATATAAGCAAGAATAAGCATATAATAGTGGACTTTTCACAAAAAGAAGATTCCTATGAAGAAATGAATTAGTCGCATTGCTATTATCCTTAAAGAAGAAATAAAATGAAATAAAAACTTAGAAAATCCAGATAATGAAGATATATATGTAAGAATGAATTATTGACAATGGTATTACAGTTTAAGAAGAAAGAAAATAATTACAAAGTTTTGCCCACATTTTAAAACAAATGCAATTTTTTAATATGCAAGAGTAAACATATGATAGTGATTTTTTCACAAAAAGAAATTTATTAGTGGCAATGGTATTATCCTTCAAGAAGAAAACAAATGAAATAAGAACTAAAACAAAATGATAATGAAAATAATGAAATTTTCAAAGGAAGTATAAATTTGTGGCAATGATATTAATGAATAAGGGGCATTGCTCTTCCACTTAAAGAAGAAGAAAATAGAATAAAGACCAAAATAAAATCAAAATAATAAATTTTTATAACAATAAGTGAGTTGGTGCAATGACATTACCCTTCAACAAAAATAAAAAGAAAAGGAAAATAGTAAAATAATAATGAAAAAAATTGCACGGAATTTACAACACAAATTGTGATTAAGAATAAGAATATAATAGTGGAATTTTTGCATATAAAATTCTAAGAATGAAAAAATAAGAGGCTTTATAATTGCCCTTGAAGAATATAGAAAATAAAATAAAAACTAAACAAATAAGAAAATAATGAAGTTTTCTAAGGAAGAATGAATTTTCTAGGGGAGGGGGGGCTAATAAGTTGCATTGGTATTACCCTTTAAGAAGAAACAAAAGGATAAAAAATGACAAAAATTGCACAGAATTTACAAAGGAAATTGAGATTCCAAATAATATGCAGAAATAAGCAAATAATATTAGAATTTTCCAAAAAACTATTCCTGATAAGGAATAAATTAGTGGGATTGTTATTACCATTAAGGAAGAAGAAGAAAAATCAAGTGATCCCAAACAGGAGCCAACATAAAATTCAGCCTAAAAATTAATGAAACAACACAAGTAAAAACACCAAAATCTTGAGAAAAATTCGAATACTAATCAACTTACATATTGCTAAAGTGAATAATAAAATGCATCTCGGTCTCAACTCGTGGCGGGTATCATTATTTTCTGACCTTCACAGATGATTTGAGCAGATATGAGTATATCTACTTAATGAAACACAAGTCTGAAACATTTGCAAAGTTCAAAGAATTTCAGAGTGAAGTGGAAAATCATCGTAACAAGAAAATAAAGTTTCTACAATTTGATCGTAGAGGAGAATATTTGAGTTACAAGTTTGGCCTTCATTTAAAAACAATGTGAAATAGTTTCACAGCTCATGCCACATGGTACACCACAGCGTAATGGTGTGTCCGAACGTTATAACCGCACTTTATTGGATATGGTGCGATCTATGATGTATCTTACTGATTTACCACTATCGTTTTGGGGTTATGCATTAGAGACAGCTGCATTCACTTTAAATTGGGCACCATCAAAATCCGTTGAGATGACGCCTTATGAACTGTGGTTTGGCAAGAAACCAAAGGTGTCGTTTCTTAAAGTTTGGGGCTGCGATGCTTATGTGAAAAAAGTTTCAACCTGATAAGCTCGAACCCAAATTGGAGAAGTGTGTCTTCATAGAATACCCAAAGGAAACTGTTGGGTACACCTTCTATCATAGATCCGAAGGCAAGATATTCGTTGCTAAGATGGGTCCTTTCTAGAGAAGGAGTTTCTCTCGAAAGAAGTGAGTGGGAGGAAAGTAGAACTTGATGAGGTAACTATACCTGCTCCCTTATTGGAAAGTAGTTCATCACAGAAACCGGTTCTTGTGACGCCTACACCAATTAGTGAGGAAGCTAATGATATTGATCATGAAACTTCAGATCAAGTTACTACCGAACCTCGTAGGTCAACTAGAGTAAGATCCGCACCAGAGTGATACGGTAATCCTATTTTGGAGGTCATGTTACTTGACCATGGCGGACCTACGAACTATGAGGAAGCAATGATGAGCCAAGATTTCGTGAAATGGCTTGAAGGCCATGAAATCTGAGATGGGATCCATGTATGAGAACAATGTGTGGACTTTGGAGGACTTGCCCGATGATCGGCAAGCCATAGAAAATAAATGGGTCTTCAAGAGGAAGACAGATGCTGATAGTAGTGTTACTATCTACAAAGCTCAACTTGTCGCCAAAAGGTTTTTCGACAAGTTCAAGGTGTTGAATACGATGAGATTTTCTCACTCGTATCGATGCTTAGTCTGTCCGAATCATGTTAGCAATTGCAAAATTTTATGAAATCTGGAAAATGGATGTCAAAACTGCATTCCTTAATGGATTTATTAAAGAAGAGTTGTATATGATGCAACAAGAAGGTTTTGTCAATCCGAAGGGTGCTAACAAAGTGTGCAAGCTCCACTGATCCATCTATGGACTTGTGCAAGCACCTCGGGATTGGAATATACGCTTTGATGAGTTGATCAAAGCATATAGTTTTATACAGACTTGCGGAGAAGCCTGTATTTATAGGAAAGTGAGTGGGAGCACTACAGCCTTTCTGATAATTATAGGTGAATGACATATTGTTGATCAGAAATAATGTAGAATTTTTTGGAAAGCATAAAGGAGTGTTTGAAAGGAGTTTTTCAAAGAAAGACCTCGGTGAAGCTGCATACACATTGATCATCAAGATCTATGGAGATAGATCAAGACGCTTCATAAGATTTTTCAATGAGTACATACCCTGATAAGATTTTGAAGTAGTTCAAAATGGAACAGTCAAAGAAGGAGTTCTTGCCTGTGTTGCAAGGTGTGAAGTTGAGTAAGACTCAAAACCCGACCATGGCAGAAAATAGAAAGAGAATGAAACACTACAAGAAATATGTCAACTCGTGACCCTCACTATTGGTCGCTGAAAGGTCATAGTTTTTCATTTGTGACCTTTTTGTGACCAAAAACAGAAGGTCAAATGCTGAGGGTCGTTAACTGACTATAGCCACCTTCTCTGTGATACGTAAAAGGTCGTTGGTTCTTTGACCAAATTTTGGGTCACTAGCAACCTCCCCAGGCCACGTAGGCATCCAGCATGGCAAGCTGATGTGGCACAAGATTTAGCCCGGTCCAATTCGATTTTCTACATGGGCCTAGCCCAACAATTCGGCCCATTTATGATTTTTTTTCCTAGATGTTTTTGGGCCTTTTCTATCATGGGCCTTTCCCTTTCCACAGAGTTTGTTTCTATTGTCTATTTGAGTCGAGGCCTTCTTATAGTACTTCTAAATAGCTTTTCAGCCCAGGTTATTTTGGGCCATGGCATCTTAATAGTACAAGTATATTCGGGTCGTGGCCACTATCAGGTCCAGTAAGAACATTTTCTGGAGAACTTAATGTTCAAGTAAAATGTACACAACATTACAGGAAAATAACACATACAACAGCACATAAAATTTCATTTCACTCCTACAGCTCACTACATCATAGACAGTACATGACAATCATTCAATTTTTTACTAGGCAGTAGCCGAGTACATCATTCAATTTCAAATAAACAGTACTGCTATTGGAAGCAAAATAGGCCGCCACACGCCATGGTGACCCAAGGAACCAGCAACGCTGCTTGCCCCCTTGGCCCAGCTCCTTGCTGCCGATGATGGACGAGACTCGGATGCGGAGCTCCCTGCACATGACATATTGTGTCAATGCTTGCAGCAATAGAAGGAACTCACATACCATAGAACTTGCACAGTAGTGTATCAACACCCGAAAGATTGACTGAATTGAACTGTTATATAACCAAGTTAGAGCTGGCAGAAGTTGCAGGTACATAAACATCCATAGAGCTAACATGTTGTATTTCTGTAGAAAGAAGCATCAACTCACTATTCTACACAAAAAGCTAGCCCATACATGCACAGACACCAGAACGTTACATAGAATGAAGCACAGGGCTAGTACTTGCTACCCTGACATTTCAGGTATTCTAGTGTTTAGGAGATTTGACTTCCAGCAGAAAACTAAGTCGATAGACTTAGCACTTGTGACTTCAACTAACTTGACCAGTGCTAAGTTATTAATAGACTTACTTGTGACTTCAACTAACTTGCGGATTGATTAGATATAAACATTAGTATTGCCTGAGCTCAGTTTTTTTTTGCAAGGATAAGCATGTCCTAAACCGCCATTGTGAGATCGTTGAAGTAATATATGCCAGAATGTGAGAATGGATAAAACAGACATGAATGTGCTCAAGTGCCATGAAGTGAGAAAGCAGGTAGTCAGAATGACGAGGCATGTTAGCTGCCAAAACAGATTCAGACTAACTGCATGTCCAGACGGACAGGCCATTCCCAAGCATTTCAAGACACCAGCAGAGGTCAGTAGACAACAAACTTGGATGCTATCTATCGATACTAGTATAGAATGATACGAGGCCAGTAGAAACTGTTTGCTACCGACGAGCTCGCCAAGCTGCACAGTTGTTCAAAAAGGAAGCACATTTGACTAAAGTACCAGATTTCAGAGTTTGTAATAGCATCATGAACAGCAGCTGTAAATTACTAAATTTTACCATACTGAATGCTATCTAGAAAGATAGATACGATGCAGGGGGTGTCCATTACCGACGATCTTGCCAAGGAGCATGGAGATGGAGTTGAGCTGGGCCTTGTTCTCGTAGAGGTGGTTGACCGCCTTCCTGGACTGCACCAGCTCCTTGGCCAGCGCCTTCAGGAACAAGCATCACCAGCAGAGGAAACCAAATTAGTAAATCAGCCCAAGTCGAGGCCCTTGACCTTGAGCTGCTTCTCCTTGGCGCCCTTCACCAGATCCGTGGTCACTGTTAAACACACACGCGCACAAACACATCAAAAAAATTAACCTAAAACGAAGTAATACATGGAATTAGTTCAGGAAAATGGATACAAGCAGACGAATCATCCTAACTAACCAGAAACAAAACATTGTTTAGTCGCTAGGCGTTAAAGCGATAGATGTTAAACACTAACTTCCTTCATAAAAAAGAGCAATAATAACAACCAGCAGGTACTTAACACTCAGCAAGGGTTGACAGATATATAATGGGTTCAGCAACCAATTTGGCTCAGAAACTAAGAAAATCAGAAAGATTTTTCGCTCAGAATACGCTAACAAGCATTCATGAATCACACTAGTAAGTAAGAACATGAGTAAACTAGTGATTAGCAAATGAATCTCAACATCAGCAGAAGATTGAGATACAAATGCATCCAACTGCGAGGCAGACAGAACCTGTCATCGTAAAGGAACATCATACAACACAGCTCATCTTACAGCAATGTGCACACAAATTGGGCTAAGCAACGCACTAAGAACAAGTCAGGTAAAATTGCATGCCACTCGATAACTAAGCAATCAGTTGCAATATCTGCTCTAAATATTTGCTCCCATGCTGATCCATCCAATATCTGCTCGGAATACACTAGGAAGCATCGTTGCCATGATCCACGAATCACATCAGTAACTAAAGAGCTCAAGTAATATGATACCTAAAAAATAAGAACAGAACAGCCGGGAGCCTGGGACGCGAATCCCAACCAAAATCCCGATCCCAAATCACGGCCAAAATTCGCAGAAATGATATGTTGACCAAGAGCAGTTCACCGCACAACCTTCCCGGCCAAAACCCCTACCCCAAATACGAACGTCCGTCGCGGAGCGTACGGCGCCCGGGCGGAAGCGCAGGCCCTCCGTCCCGCCGATTAATAGCTGACTACGAGCAGGGATGGCGCTGCTATGGGAGTCGGAGAGGGGGGGAGGTGGGCGTGCGTGCTTCTCACCTGCACCTGCAGGCGTGCGGAAAGGGGAGGAGCGGCGGATTCCGCTGCGAGGGAGTCGCCGAGCTCGCTTGAGAGGAGGAGCGATGGGGCGGCGGTGACTGCGGCTGCGACGAACAACAGAACGGGGAGAAGAAATGCTCGTCAGATCTGGTTGGTGAAGCACAAAAACCGTAGGTGGGGGAGGGGAGGGGCAAGAGGAGGCAGACGGCTCACCTGCGGGCGGCGGAGACGCGACCAACGCCAACGCCGACGCCGGCAGCGGGAAGGTTGGCCGACTTTCCCTCCCTCCCGCGAAGCGAAGCAAAGCAAAGAAGCACCGTCTCCTCCGCGGCTCCGCCTCGGCTATAAGCCAAACACAACCAAAGGAGGAGCTAGGCAAGGCTGGGGTCGCGAGAGCATCGGTGGATCGGCAATGTGGGTGACGAGGGGAGGGATCGGGGTGGCGGCGGCGATGTGGGAGACGAGGGGTGGGTGGCGGATCTGGAGCGCTAGGTTTCCTGGGGTGAGAGGGTGAGGGAGTTTTATTTTTTATTTTTTTATTTTTTTTAGACAAAGAGGGGGTGCGAGGGAGAAAGGGCTGTCGTCAGATCCGAGAGCATCCGACGGTGTTTGAGCACGATCCGCATGACATGACCAAGGAACAATCAGAACCCAGTACACGTTATAACCTTTTAAATTGGTCGTAATCGACTAAAAATAAGGTGTTGAACCATATCTTTTTTCAAAAAAAGGTGTTAAATCATATAAACAGTTTTATGATATGAGAAATTCAAAAAGAAACATTTTCATTGTGCACAAGGATGCATATTGGAATTTCAAACAATGTTGCCTAAGGAAGTTTTCTTTTTCTTTGGACGAAAGAACCATTTTCCATTTTCCGAGTGCCCAAAAGGAGGGTTTTTTGTGAAGGACCTGCCAAATAATTGTTGTAAAATTGGACCAAATCATTTTTCTAAAATACTAGGCCATATTTAATGCACAATTGACCAAATGGTTGGGTTAAAAAGTTTTTATCCACCTCTGGTGAAAAAGACAAATTCCCGCCAATTCAGCTAGAAGCGGGTCAAATTTGAACTGTAGCTGCCTCGTAGTTTGCTCTTTATTTTTTTCTAAAAATCATTTCTAGGTACATAAGTATCTATTTAATCAGAGAAACACTAAAAAAATTCCAAGATTCAACTACTAGCTAGGAATGGTCATTCCCGCCGTTTTGACCGAATTTTGAAACGGGCATAAGAAATTCAAAAAAAGTCAAAAATTTGGGAAACCTTCGCATTGTGTCATTATATGTGGCCAAGTTCGCAGGAAAAATAATAAACTTGCAATACGGCAATTATTTTAAAAAAGTGTTCTCAGAAACGAGCTATCACGTGTGGAGATCAATGGCTTTCAAGCCAAATGATCAATCTTATGGCCACATTCATCGCATAGTTTGTTCACATGATCTCATATTGTGCACAAGGGTGCATATTGGAATGGCAAACAATGTTTCCTAAGGATGTTTTCTTTTTCTTTGGACGAAAGAACCATTTTCCATTTTTTGAGTGCCCAAAAGGAGGGTTTTTTGTGAAGGACCTGCCAAATAATTGTTGCAAAATTAGACCAAATCATTTTTCTAAAATACTAGGCCATATTTAATGCATAATTGACCAAATGGTTGGGTGTCAAAAGTTTTGATCCACCTCTGGTGAAAAAGACAATTTCCCCCCGATTTAGTTGGAAGCGGGCCAAATTTGAACTGCAGCTGCCTCATAGTTTGCTCTTTATTTTTTCCAAAAATCATATCTAGGTAAATAAGTATCTATTTAATCATAGAAACACCAAAAAATTCCAAGATTCAACCACTAGCTAGGAACGGTCAAGCCCGCCGTTTTGACCGCATTTTGAAACTGGCATAAAAAATTCAAAAAAAATCAAAAAATTGGAAAACCTTCGCATTGTGTCATTATGTTTGACCAAGTTTCCAGGAAAAATAATAAACTTGTAATACGGTAATTATTTTAAAAAAGTGTTCTCAGAAATGAGCTATGAAGTGTGAAGATTCATGGCTTTCAAGCCAAATGATCATTCTTATGGCCACATTCATGGCATAGTTTGTTCAAATGATCTCATATTGTGCACAAGGGTGCATATTGGAATGGCAAACAATGTTGTCTAAGGAAGTTTTCTTTTTCTTTGGACGAAAGAACCATTTTCCATTTTTCGAGTGCCCAAAAGGAGGTTTTTTTGTGAAGGACCTCCCAAATAATTGTTGCAAAATTGGACCAAATCATTTTTTAAAATACTAGGCCATATTTAATGCACAATTGACCAAATGGTTGGGTGTCAAAAGTTTTGATCCACCTCTGGTGAAAAAGACAAATTCCCGCTGATTCAGTTGGAAGCGGGTCAAATTTGAACTGCAGCTGCCTCATAGTTTGCTCTTTATTTTTTCGAAAAATCATATCTAGGTAAATAAGTATCTATTTAATCATAGAAACACCAAAAAAATTCCAAGATTCAACCACTAGCTAGGAACGGTCAAGTCCGCCGTTTTGACCGCATTTTGAAACGGGCATAAAAAATTCCAAAAAAAATCAAAAAATTGGAAAACCTTCGCATTGTGTCATTACGTGTGACCAAGTTTCCACGAAAGTAATAAACTTGTCATACGGTAATTATTTAAAAAAAGTGTTCTCAGAAATGAGCTATGAAGTGTGAAGATTCATGCTTTCAAGCCAAATGATCAATCTTATGGCCACATTCATGGCATAGTTTGTTAAAATGATCTCATATTGTGCACAAGGGTGCATATTGAAATGGCAAACAATGTTGCCTAAGGAAGTTTTCTTTTTCTTTGGATGAAAGAACCATTTTCCATTTTTCGAGTGCCCAAAAGGAGGTTTTTTTGTGAAGGACCTCCCAAATAATTGTTGCAAAATTGGACCAAATCATTTTTATAAAATACTAGGCCATATTTAATACACAATTGACCAAATCGTTGGGTGTCAAAAGTTTTGATCCAACTCTGGTGAAAAAGACAAATTCCCGCCGATTCAGTTGGTAGCGGGTCAAATTTGAACTGCAGCTGCCTCATAGTTTGCTCTTGATTTTTTCCAAAAATCATATCTAGGTAAATAAGTATCTATTTAATGAGAAATACATGGTTTGATGGCGAGACATCGAGGTTTGGACGGTGGCTGAGGGCCCCAACTCTAGAGCGCGTAAGCTCGCATGCTTGCCGCGTGGTCACCGCGTGACTGTGGCGTTGCCATGTGTTCTGGGCTGCCTAGGCATGTCTAGTGGGTTGGGCACTCCCCAGTTAGGTGCTAGGAAGAAAATCACAACATTAGATTCTCACGAGGAGACCGATCGATGCTCAAACATGAATAAGCAGCCAAGTGTTTGATTTGCGGTACAGAAAATGCACATGGCTAATGGGCGTGAGTTTTGGCTGAGGATGATCAGTTACTAAGAAGACCGTCTTCACAAATTTTCACCTCAAAAGGAGGAGCCTAGGTGGTACTTGCTTTATAAAGTACCACACTGGACATAAATACGAATGTTGAAGCTGGGCTCAAAATAATGAATGGATTGAGCTGGCATTTGGTGGAGGATGGTTATTTGGGCATAGGAAAGCACTGTAGAAAATGGATACCATTTGGACATGCCAAAGTGGTACTTCCTTCACAAAGTGCTGCTTTGAACAGAATAGGAAAATGAATATTTTCGAATTATTTTTGAACTAGGCAAGGAATGTTTTTGACATATCTGATGAAGATATGATCCAAAACATTTATGAGATTTTTTGGGAATTTTGGGAATAACAGAAATATAGGTTGCTTCACAACCTAGGGCAAAAACTGCCACATGGACATGACACATAGGCAAAACTGATGAGATGGCGCCTAGTCATCACAACCCACCACAATTTACAAGGCTATGACCATCTATATTGGTCATTAACAACTAGAAATAAGGCAGCGGACTAGCACTGTTTGCTTTGTGACCATTTCGTGTAAGGAAATTACGACCTTTCTGACCAAAATGGTCGCAATGGTTTAGGGTTTGGAGCCCCCCAAACAGCTTTTGACCAATTGGTCTAAAATGGTCATAGATCTATGACCAATTCTTCCAGGGTCACTGATAGAAGGTCACTAGTTGACATATTTCTTGTAGTGAAATGTCATTCCCTATGCCTCAGTCATAGGTTCTACGAATTATGCTATGTTGTGTACCAGACCTGTTGTATACCTTGCTCGGAGTTTGGCAAGGGAGTACAATTTTGGAGCGAGAAAATAAAATTCGGATGTAACTTTTCGAGTAGATGATTTTTCATATAAAAAACTTTTTCATCTGAGTTAGTAGGCAAAAGTTAAGCCCATTTTTACAAATTCTCGAGAGATTTTGCAAATGAAGTTGAAATTCGTATTTGCAAATTATTTTCTTTTATTTTTTTGACATTTTCATCATTTTCTTTTATTTT